>NC_092287.1:25146337-25168837 GCF_036320965.1 Panulirus ornatus | reverse complement strand
ACAAAGGAATGAAACGTGCATTTTAGGGAACAAAGGAATGAAATATACTTTTTAGGGAACAAAGGAATGAAACACATTTCAGGGAAAGAAGGAATGAAACATACATTTTAGGGAACAAAGGAATGAAACATACATTTCAGGGGACAGTGGAATGAAACATCCTTTTCTGGGAGGGGGGGGGGGGATTCAGATTTCAGATCTCAAAAAATATATTCTAAATATATTTCTAATATATTTCTAATACCGATTAACACCAGTAGAGAGGAGAGGAGGTTTGAGTTATACACCCGTGAGGGGGGACATGAACTCCCCCACCTACCTCCAGAGAGAGAGAGAGAGAGAGAGAGAGAGAGAGAGAGAGAGAGAGAGAGAGAGAGAGAGAGAGAGAGAGCTGGCACCCACACTCACCTCGAGTTCCTGGGGATGACATGCGATCCCTATCCATCTTTCGTAGCGGATCAGCTGTGGAGGAGGAAGACGTAACAATGTCAACAAAGGGCCACATTTGCATACAAGCCATCTTACATATATATGTACATACAGAAGAATAATGCGTTCACTATCACATATAATCACTATCACATATAATGCAAGTTAAGTTTTTCTTCTTACAGACCTAAGACAACATTATGGATATATATATATATATATATATATATATATATATATATATATATATAGGGTCGTACCGACGTGGTGAGAGGGTCATACCGTCGTGCTCAGAGGGTCGTACCGTCGTGCTCAGAGGGTCGTACCGTCGTGCTCAGTGTCGTACCATCGTGCTCAGAGGGTCGTACCGTCGTACTACGAGGTCGTACCATCGCTTTCAGAAGGGTTTAAACCCCACGCACGACACCTGACCCCCCACCCCCCACACAAAAGCAACAACACCCCCCCCCCATATCATCTCTCCAGCGCCCCGTCCAAAACACACGAACCTAATTCAGGATTGTATAAACTGGTTTCCCCTTCCGTAAACGACACGACAACATCCGGGGACTCTCGCTACAACGGTCGTTTGTTGAAGTTAACGAACAAAACCATTTCACCGAAATATAGCAAATACGAAACATCTCGATTTCGGCCGATAAACCAATTAAAAAAAATAGGGGACTATGGATTAAGCTAAACACACGAGAGCATAAACCAATTAAACCAAGATAAACTCACGAGAGCATAAACCAACTCAACCAAGGTAAACATACGACAGCATAAACCAATTAAACCAAGGTAAACACGACATCATAAACCAATTAAACCAAGGTAAACACACGACAGCATAAACCAATTAAACCAAGGTAAACACACGAGCATAAACCAATTAAACCAAGGTAAACACACGACAACATAAACCAATTAAACCAAGGCAAACATATCATAAACCAATTAAACCAAGGTAAACACACCACAACATAAACCAAATGAACCAAGGCAGAGTTTTATAAATCAGTTCGCGTATCTGATAAACCGCTGTTAGGAAGCCATGCACAGGATCAAAAGTCCTTTTGGGAACGTTTGTGAACATAAACGTTCGGGAGCATCACGGAAACGTTGATGCACGGAACCAAGGAAACGTTGATGTACAGACCCAGCGAAAACGTTTCTGCACAGACCCCAGGAAACGTTAATGTACAGACCCCAAGAAACGTTGATGTACAACCCCCCGCGAAAACGTTCATGTACAGACCCCACGAAAACGTTGATGCACAGACCCCGCGAAAACGTTGATGTAAAGACCCCCGGAAACGTTCACGTACAGACCCCACGAAAATGTTGATGCACAGACCCCGCGAAAACGTTGATGCACAGACCCCGCCAAAACGTTGATGTACAGACCCCGCGGAAACGGTGGTGCACAGACCCCGCAAAAACGTTAATGCACAGACCCCGCGAAAACGTTGATGTAGACCCCACGAAAACGTTGATGCACAGACCCCCGAAAACGTTGGTCCACAGACCCCCGTAAAAACGTTAATGCACAGACCCCGCAAAAATATTGACGAACAGACCCCGCGGAAACATTGGTGCACAAACCCGCAAAAACGTTGAAGCACAGACCCAGCGAAAACGTTGGTGAACAGATCCCCGCGAAAACGTTCGTGCACAGACCTCGCGAAAACGATGATATGAAGACCCCGCGAAAACGTTGATGCACAGACCCTTCACAACGCACCTGGTGCACACACGCGGACATGCTGACTACAGACACAAACAGTCTTGTAGGTCGTGTGTGTGTGTGTGTGTGTGTGAGAGAGAGAGAGAGAGAGAGAGAGAGAGAGAGAGAGAGAGAGAGAGAGAGAGAGAGAGAGAGAGAGAGAGAGAGAGAAGCAGACCTATGACGGTAGGGACGCTGCTTAAAGGACAATGCCTACGTGAGTTCGCCCTTACATACACAGTATCCTATTTCGAGAACACCAGTGAGTTATCTAGAGAGCAGGAATTCAGTGAAAAAAGACCATTTAGAAACCCATTTAATTCATGCAGGCCGGTCTAGAAACCAACTTACTGAATGACAGAGCAATTCAACGCATACAGAAACCACCTAGATACCATCTCCATGAGTACAGTCTGCCCTGAGGCCAATTTAGCGCTTAGAAACCGTCCAGAGATCAATTTCATTCATACACTCCCTCTAGAAACCGATGCGACGAACAGAGGCCAACTAAAGACCAATTTAGTAACTAAAAAACGTCTAGAAACCTAACTAATAATTACACTGCGACCAGAGACCGATCTTATGACGAACATAGCCAACAGAGACCACTTAGAGACCAATGGTTTTCGTACAGACCGTCTGCGGACCTACCGAATGTATATAGACCATCAGAAGACCATACTTAAGGATCTAAGAGCACTTAGAGATCAACACAGAGAACATAGACCACTTACAGACCAATTAAGGGAACAGAGACCTACTCAGAAACCAATGCAGAAGACACAGACAGCTTAAAGGCCAATTAAATAGCGTCCAAAAAAAAAAAAAACACTACAGCCAGATCTTTCTAGAAACCAAGTAAATCACTAGAAACCGCAACGACACCAACGCAACGAATACACCCCGCCGAGAAACCATACTTGATAGAGACCACGTCAAACCGACTTTCAAGGTAGAGACCGCCTTGAAACCAGCGTTCTCAAAATAGACACAACCAGAGAACACTTCTCGCTAAGAACTAACGACAACAAGTACAAACACCTGTACAACGGAACGACCATTTACACCTGTACAATGGGACGACCCCTAACACCCGTACGACTAAACGACCACCAACACCTGTGAGATGGAACGACCCACATCTGCACGACCACCAACCACGTATACTTGGACGACCTCCATCATCTGTACAACGGCACGACCCTCATCTGAACGAGCGAACGACCACGAACACCTTGATTTCTCTGTACGACCTCAAACCCTTGGGCGACCCTTTATTCAACCGGCAGTCCATTAACTATTCAGCCGGGTATTGAACCGGTCAACCATATAAGTGGTCAACCAGCCCCCTCAAACCACCCATCCAATTAACCAGTCGTTACACCCTCGTTAACGACCACCCCCCTAACCCGTATCAACAGGTCGTACAACCACCCTAACAATTATTTCCATTGATAATCAGGTAATAATTCATGGATTATAAAACGGTCAATTACCCTCGCCAGCCGATCTGGTCTGGGCTGCGCTTGCGTGCGCTAGGGTCGAGTGCACTCGCGTGTGGACATGAGTGCGTGCGTGCATGTGCGTGTATGTAGATGTGCATAAGGGGAGGGAGTTCTACACACGTGAGGGGGCCCCCCCATCTCTTGCACTGTACGGGGAGGGAGTTCTACACTCATGGAGCCCCCATCTCTATCTCAGGACTGTGATCAAGTCACCCCTTACTCGTCTTGCTTCCGTACGGTGGGTATGGTCTCGAACTACCACTTAGCTCTCTTAATACTGGTCTCATTCTTGTTGCCCTCCTCTGGACGACCTTCTCTATTAGCTCTATGTGCTCCTCGGAGATGCGGTGACGAATTTCACCTAATATAAACCATGAGCTGTTTGCTGATTATGTCCTTTAATGCCATTCTGATAATTACCGGCAGTAACAGCTTGTCTACGATTCCCGTAAGGCTTAGACAAGGCTGGGTATAAATGATGTCCCTCTCTCACACACAGATGGCTTATTGCTGTGTTCCATCGTCAATATACGGAGTCGAGTTGAATTTCACCAGTCATTCACCACACAAAACTTTGGAAGTGTGTCTTGGTCCCCTTGTAAAATGATGCAATCCATCATTCTATACTTCCACCACCCCGACCCCCCCAAGACACTGGCATCATCTGCAAAACTTATCCGGCTACGAGTCCAATCCTTCCTGGACGAGTCATGCATATAGATCGAGAGGAGCCACGGTCCAAGGATCGCACCTTGCAGTACCCCGGCTGGCGTCTGCAGAAGCGCAGTTCATAAAAGGGGCTCCTCGCACACGCGCCCTTTGTTCCCTTCTCCCATGGTAACTTTTTCATCCACCAACGTCATTCCTGATGGAAGACACATTATTGATCTTTCTGGACCAGCCCACCATGAGATGCACTCTAGCGCTTTCTGGTATTCCGAGAGATGTGTGTGTGTGTGTGTGTGTGTCTGTGTGTGTGTCTGTGTGTGTGTGTGTGTGTGTGTGTGTGTGTGTGTGTGTGTGTGACGCAAGCTCAAGCTTCTCTGTCGTCAGTTCGAGTGGGTGTCGTAAGCCTAAGCGTGCGTCGTAAGTTCAAGCGTGCGTTGTCGTAAGCTTAAACGTGCGTTGTCGTAAGCTTAAGCGTGCGTCGTAAGTTTGTGCGTGTAGAGAGAGGCGGATTATAAAGGTGCGAGGACGTGTTATGAAGGAGAGGACCGTCAGGGGAAAACAAGAGGGTTGGAAACGGAGAGGACAAAGGAAAGAAAATGGGTAGGGGAGAAGACTCAGAGAAAATGGGAATTAAAGAGTGGGAAGAGAGAGAGGTGAGAGTCAGAGAAAGCGGGAAGTCTTAAGAGTCGGTGGGGGGGGGGAGAGGACAAAGGCTAGGGGAAAGGAATGGAGGGGGGGGGGGATTGGACATCAGACCTTAAGGGAAGGGGGAGGGGGAAGGGGGAGAAGGGAAGGGGAGGTGGAAGAGGCGTAAGGAGATGGGGGTTGGGGTATGGCGAGTACTGACATACGATGAGAGAAAGAGAGAGAGAGAGAGAGAGAGAGAGAGAGAGAGAGAGAGAGAGAGAGAGAGAGAGAGAGAGAGAGAGAGAGAGAGAGAGAGAGGAAGAGAGAGAGAGAGAGAGAGAGAGAGAGAGGAGAGAGAAGAGAGAGAGAGAGAGAGAGAGAGAGAGAGAGAGAGAGAGAGAGAGAGAGAGAGAATGTGCCGGTGGTGACAGGCGTTTAAATGGGAGAATGAAATTGGAAAAAAGGGGTAAAATAGGAAACAAGGGTAAGGAAGGGGTGGGGATGGAGGGAAGGGGAGGGGAGAATGGGCGGGTTACTTTAGCTTACCAGGAAAAAGGTAAGATAAACGTAAGGTAAACGTATGGTAACGTAAGGTAAGCGTAAGGTAAGGGCAAGGTAAACGTATGGTAACGCAAGGTAAACGTAAGGTAAGGGCAAGGTAAACGTATGGTAACGTAAGGTAAGCGTAAGGTAAGGGCAAGGTAAACGTAAGGTAAGGGCAAGGTAAACGTATGGTAACGTAAGGTAAGCGTAAGGTAAGGGCAAGGTAAACGTATGGTAATGCAAGGCAAACGTAAGGTAAGGCAAGCATTCTACCCTTGTAGGGTGTAAGGGCTCTCTCTCTCTCTCTCTCTCTCTCTCTCTCATGATCCACCCGACTGTCTTGTGACGCAAACAGCCTCCCCTTCCTCCCCCTCAATCCGGGGTTTACGTTCTGCTTACGTTCGCCCCAACCGTCGGACTCCCTCCGATCCCCCTCCTTCCCTTCTCCATCCCCTCCGTCAGCCTCCCGACGCCCCTCCTGCTGCCCGCGCCCCTCCAACACACACACACACACACACAAAAAACACATCCAGCGTGCGGCCCAAGGAGAGGCTCCACGTGCTCTTCACGGTAGAGAAAAAAAAAAGAAAGAAAAAAAAAGGATTACGCCACCATACAGAACCCCCCACCCCCCCTTTAACCCCCCACCTCCCCTCCCTAAGACCCTCCTGGCCACGCCCCCAGCACGCGCGCCCGCACACGCCCACCACGGGTTTAGGCCAAAGCGCGCGCCGGCGACGCCACACCTCGTTAGCAGCGACACTGTCGTAACTATTTACGATCACGCGACGTACGGGAGAGGGGAGAAGCGACGGGTTTTACGTCATCGTTAAAACTGGTTCAGTTACAGTTGCGTCTGACGTACGATTAATCCCGTAATGAACAATGCAGTACGACCCCCTAAGCGTAAGACGGCCCTGATCTCTGACCTGACCCTGACCCCTTAAGAGTCGTACCGTCGTGATCAAGGGTCGTCCCGTCGTGCTCAAGGATCTTACCGACGTGCTCAAGGGTCGTACCGTCGTGCTCAAGGGTCGTCCCGACGTGCTCAAAAGTCGTACCGTTGTCCTCAAGGATCGTACCGTCGTGCTCAAAGATCCTACCGTCGTACTTAAGGATAATCCCTTACGCAACTTCTTTACTCACCCATTTCCTCATCCTTTAAGACTTCTTTACTCATCCATTTACTCATCCCATACGACCTCCTTCCATTGCCCTTACGAGTATTTTTTACCCATCCTTTACGACCGTATACGACCCCCTTTACTCACCCCATACTTTCCCTTTCCTCATCCCTTATGACCCAGCTTACTCATCGCATACGATCCCTTTGCGAAAGCCAGGGAACCAATTCATCGACCCACCCTTATGGGGAAGGATGAACGGCTGGGTTGACTGTGGGCCGACTGCCGCAACCAGGAGTCGAACCTTTGCCCTAAACCCCGGGCGGCCCCCCGGGACTGCGCCATGGTCAGGAACGCTAACCGCCACACCACGGGGAGGAGGAGGAGGAGGAGGAGGAGGAGGGGGAAGAGGAGGAGGAGGAGGAGGGGGGAGGAGGAGGAGGAGGAGGAGGAGGGGGGGAGGAGGAGGAGGAAGGGGGGGAGGAGGAGGAGGAGGGGGAGGAGGAGGGGGAGGAGGAGGAGGAGGAGGAGGAGGGAGGTTTCCATACATCAAGTACATATTGCGCTACAATAAGTAAGGTAAGTGAAACAGTCCACGGAGCCACTACTTGGGAAGGGGGGATTACAAGCGGGTATCTATGTTTTCCGGCGAGACGAAAAAAAAAAAAAAAACATAGATTCCTAATGACGGAAAGTTCAGAATGCTTCGTCATGCGGGAAATGAAGAACACACAGGAAAAACGCGGCACAGAATATCGGACAGAAATACACAGAAAAAAAGCGACACAAAATATCAGACAGATATACAGAGAAAAAACGCGGCACAGAATATAGGACAGAAATACACAGAAAAAAGCGACACAATATCAGACAGAAATACACAGAAAAAACGAGGCACAGAATATCGGACAGATATACACAAAGCGGCACAGAATATCGGACGGACATGCACAGAATATCGGACAGAAATACACAGTACACAGCGGCACAGAGTATTGGACAGAAATACACAGAAAAAAGCGGCGCAGAATATCGGACAAAACTACACAGAAGAAAAAGCGGCACCGAATATCGGACAGAAATACACAGAAAAAAGCGGCCCAGAATATCAGACGGAAATGCACAGAATATCGGGCAGAAATACACAGTAAAAAGCGGCACAGAATATCGGCCAGAAATACTAAAAAAAAAAAAAACGCAAAGAATATGACAGAAATACACAGAAAAAAGCGGCACAGAATATCGGGCAGAAATACACAGAAAAAAGTGGCACAGAATATCGGAGAGCAATACACAAAAAAGCGGCATAGAATATCGGACAGAAATACACGGAAAAAGCGGCACAACATATCTGACGTATCATATGCCCTTCAAGGGTAACGTAAGACGAGAATAGCAGCAGACACAGAGCTGGGCGGGCAGGCTGGATCTTGCGAACGGGCAAGACAAGAGAAGCGAAAATGATAAACCTCGCCAAGGTATTCATAATACTTTACCTAAACAGAATACTCTTGCGGTCTTCAAGGTATTTATAATACTTTCAGAGAGTTACGGGTTACCTGAAGACCTTCCACTGGCCTTACTAACACTGAGAACGGCCTCAAACCACTGTAATCACTGAGAGAAACTGTACCAGGACTGGAAGAGATAAATCCATCAACTTGCACTCTGAGGGGGAAAATCCAGGAATGCCTGGGTTTCCCCTTTCGACCTACGCTCCATTATAAACACTACGGGCGAGGTAGGTCATGCGAATTGCGATTACTGCAATCGATAGGTCGGTAAGGATGGGGAGGCGTCCTTCTACGTCCGGGACTCGAAGATTGCTTAACCCATCGATTGCTGACGTCAGAAACGTTATGGGATGTCTAGTAGGGACACTTGAGGAAGTCCTGGAACAGTGGGGGACACTTGAGAAGGTCTTGGAACATTGGGGGACACTTGAGAGGGTCCTGGAACAGTGGGGGACACTTGAGAAGGTCTTGGAACATTGGGGGACACTTGAGAGGGTCCTGGAACAGTGGGGGACACTTGAGAAGGTCCTGGAACAGTGGGGGACACTTGAGAAGGTCCTGGAACAGTGGGGGACACTTGAGGAGGTCCTGGAGCAGTGGGGGACACTTGAGGAGGTCCTGGAACAGTGGGGGACACTTGAGAAGGTCCTGGAACAGTGGGGGACACTTGAGGAGGTCCTAGAACAGTGGGGGACACTTGAGGAGGTCCTGGAGCAGTGGGGGACACTTGAGGAGGTCCTGGAACAGTGGGGGACACTTGAGAAGGTCCTGGAACAGTGGGGGACACTTGAGGAGGTCCTGGAGCAGTGGGGGACACTTGAGGAGGTCCTGGAACAGTAGGGGACACTTGAGAGGGTCCTGGGACAGTGGGGGACACTTGAGAAGGTCCTGGAGCAGTTGGGGACACTTGAGGAGGTCCTGGAACAGTGGGGGACACTTGAGGAGGTCCTGGAGCAGTTGGGGACACTTGAGAGGGTCCTGGAACAGTTGGGGACACTTGAGGAGGTCCTGGAACAGTAGGGGACACTTGAGGAGGTCCTGGAACAGTGGGGGACACTTGAGGAGGTCCTGGAACAGTAGGGGACACTTGAGGAGGTCCTGGAACAGTGGGGGACACTTGAGGAGGTCCTGGAACAGTAGGGGACACTTGAGAAGGTCTTAGACAAGTGGATGTAAAGTGTGTACGGGTCTACCGGTGTCGTATGGGGGCCGACCAAACGTCCCAAGCCATAGGACCACCGAAATGCGACGAAGGACCCCCGAAATGCGACGAAGGACCCCCGAAATGTGACGCAGGACCCCCGAAGTGCGACGAAGGACCCCCGAAATGCGACGGACGGTACTGGTAAGACATCTGTATTCACCTCTTCATCCCTTACGACTCCACGTAGTACTCATCCCTTACGACACACCATCCAGAAGACCCTTACGACCCTATTGATTCATTCCTTGCGACCCCATTTACTCATCTCTTACGTCACCCTGTCCACCCTTACGACTCTACCTACTCATTCCCTACGACCCACTACTAATCCCTTACGACCCTCCACTTCTACCCATCCCTTACGACCTTTCCCAAAATCCTCATCCCATCATCTCGCTAACGACCCCGTCTCCTCACCTCCCATGACCCCGGCACTCTGACCCACAGCTCATTACTCATGACCTCTCACTCTCCCTCCCTCACGACTCTGACACCCTTCACAACATCTCGCCTCCATCCTAACTCCTACACATGGACGCCTTCAGCCACGCCATTACTCAAGCATCCTGCCCTTCTCTATATGATCAAAGACCTTAAAATCGAATCAAATTATCCTTACAATCATAACCCCTTTCCTTTACACCTAACAATGCAATTGGTTGTAAAACACAAGACAGTAGTTCCTTGTACGTTCGAATATATCCCCCGCTCCCCTACAACACCGCCTTTCGCTGATTATGAACAACGAGAACATGGAATGAACAGTCACCAGGCAATGAACAGGGCTCCTTAATCACCTGGTCATAATTAGTAATTGACAAAGGTGATTAAGTCTTAACAACAAGATCTCATGCAATGCAAATATGTATTTCCAGTTCAACATTGTATAACATATGATAATCTCATAACTAAAGAAGAACAAAGAAATAACACAAAAAATGTTCAATACAATTCAACAAAGAAGTCTATAGAATTAGGATGGGCGAGTTACAAAGGGGGAAAGCTTCAAGCCTTATAATGACCCACCCATGGAAGAGAGAAGAGTGAGGAGTGACCTGATCACATCCTCTTTTGTCTTTATACCAGTTCAATGACGCAGACACAAAACAACAAGTTCTTTGAGGGAAAGAACAACCACAGAACATAACATGAAATGAAGGTAGAAACTTGTTAGAAAAGATGTAAGAAGTAATTGTATAATATAGGAGTAACAGGTAGTATAAGAGTGATGGGGAGTATAGAAGTGATGGGCAGTATAAGTGACAGGAAGTATGAGTGATGGGCAGTATAAGTGATGGGCAGTATAAGTGACAGGAAGTATGAGTGATGGGCAGTATAAGTGATGGGCAATATAAGAGTGATGTGTGAGCTGACAGAACTGTATATGTGAAAAAATAAAACACATATATAGGCTTAAAATATTGCTTGAGAGCAGACAATGTTCAAGAGATGGGGCCCCACACACACACACACACAAACACATACACACACACACACACCAATATTAAAAAACATAGCAAAACAAACTCAAAATTTTACACAAATTTCCAAACTACTTTTTTACACTTATTCAAATGATTTTTTTTTTTACACAATTTCCAAAACACAAAACCCCAAACTCACTCCCCCCCAAAAAAAAAAATATCTGGGGAAATTAACATGCTACAGTTCGAACGCGCGACCACAGAAGATGCGACGGAGTTCAATCCATTCGGGCAGAGTTCAAAATGAGAGAAATTGAACGCACTCCCCCACCATATCGAACGCCACAGGTGGCAAGCACATATCGTAATTCACATATGAAATATACATATATATATATATATATATATATATATATATATATATATATATATATATATATATATATATATATACACACATAATCCTCGCATTATGGAACTTCTGAGTTTGGAAAAAAATAATCCCAAAATATCACAATTAAAAAATAATTTACAAAATGTAATTGACGAGGGAGGGAAGTAGGTAGGTCTAGCGCTGGTATAACACATGACCAGCAGAGGCGTCTCTCCCACGCTAGGCCAATGGGGGAATCGATTCTAGGCATCAAAAAACGCGACGTATGGCACTTTATGCCCGACAACCGCTCACTCGTCTAACTCTTATCTACATCGAGAATCTACATTATATAAACACTCGACTATAGACATCGAAAGCATGTACACACTTCTTGGCCACAGTGCCACACACACACACACACACGACATATACATTGTAACACACAAATAAACATAAGAAATATTGATAAACACTTTAAGTACAAGAATACGACTCTTGAGCACGACGGTACGACCCTTGAGCACGACGGTACGACCTCTGAGCACGACGGTACGACCTCTGAGCACGACGGTACGACCCTTGAGCACGACGGTACGACCTCTGAGCACGACGGTACGACCCTTGAGCACGACGGTACAACCTCTGAGCACGACGGTGCGACCCTTGAAGCACGATGGTACGACCCTTGAGTGCAACGGTACGACCTATGAGCACCACGGTATTACGACCTTTGAGCACGACGGTACGACCCTTGAGCACGACGGTACGAACCCTTGAGCACGACGGTACGATCCTTGAGCACGACGATACGACCTCCTGAACACGACAGTACGACCCCTCGAGCACGACCCCATGGTACGAACCATCGCTATACCATACCGATCATTCGATGATCAAATAACCAACAATAAATAAACCCTGGGGGGGCGGGGGGCGCGAGACACATCATTACGAATATCAAAACAGGCGCGCGTGAAACAGCCCCCCCCTCCACCCACCCGGCACACATTTTCTGTGAACATTCATAAACACGGAACTTCCACCGATGAAAAGAAAACGTCATTACGCGCACACACATCCTTCCCAGCGGTGGGAAAGGTGGCTTTTAAGTTAATGCTCCTGTCCCATCTGGGCCATTGTGTGTTACTGCACATTACTGACAGACAGACAGACACACAGACACTACATAATCCTTTTCCTTTGGGGCGATGGTGGGTGATGGGTGGTGGGTGATGGTGGGTGGTGGGTGGTGGTGGGTGGTGTACGTCATACCTCCGTACCAGCGGCACACGACACTACTTTGAAGAACGTCAATTCAGGCGCAAGAAAGAAAGAAGAAATAAAGGGAGAGGAGGAGGGAGGGAAGGCAGTCCCACATTGATCTCAGTACGCAATCCCGACCGACGTCGTACGACCTCTTTGTGTAGGTACGACCCCCTTGCGCCCCCCCCTTACAATGTTACGATGAAATGGGGTGAGTGTGGGGTTTGATGGGGTTGTTACAACCACCCACAACCCAACCCTTCCCTTCACTTCCCCGCATTATACACAGCACGAATGGTCTGACACACACACACACACACACATACATACATACATACATACACACACACACACACACACACACACACACACACACACACACACACACACACACACAAATACACACACACACACACATAAATACACACACACACACACACACACACAAACATACATACATACATACATACATACACACACACACACACACACACACACACACACACACACACACACACACACACACAAATACACACACACACACGCACACACACACACACACACACACACACACAAATACACACATACACACACACACACACACACACATACACACACACATACACAAACATACACAGAGACACAAACACACACAAATAAAAACACACACAGACACAAACGCACAAATACACACATAGAGAAACACACACACACATACACACATAAACAAACACACACACAGACACACACAGTCAAAAACACACATACAACCACATAGACAAACACACACACACACACACACACAATGTATTTCGTTTATGAATAAATGAGACGAGAGTGGAGGAGGAGAGCCCCCCCCCCCCCCCACCATTATCGATGCGCGGTCGGTGGGCGATAGATAATTCTCTATCTACCCTAAGTGCCGATAGACTGAATAATGCACCGATAAGAAACCTCTTTTCAAAAAATGCCATCGCTAATGGCCCCTCCTCCCCCCCCACCCCACCCCAAGCCCATTATTTAAACCCTTCCTTCGCTCGCTGTTTCCCGCGAATCGTTTGAGCGTCGATCAATCCCAACGTAGAATTTTTTTTTTCGGGGGCCAATATCTATCCGAAAATCTATCGGCGCGCAATTATGCGCGTCCATCCGTACACACGAGAACCGTGGCTTATCTATGACTGCCTCCCCCCCCCCCCCCCGCTTATCTATCTGCATTTCTAGGGGCGTGATTCCCTTATCAGTGCACACGGCTACAGATATCTGAATAAATATACATAAATATCGCTTGTTTCTTTTTTTTTTTTGCGATCAAATATCGCCAATATCGTGGTCCTCCGCGGAGTTCTGCCATAGCGTTAACCTACGATTATCATCTATCGTCAGGGGGATGCGATCTGCAGTCTATCGTAGCCTATCGCAGATGTATCATCCCATCGCAGTGGGTCGCGAACGTCTCATTCTATCGTAGCTTATCGCATCGCTGACGTCTTACTGTATCGTAGTTCATCGCTGACGTCTTATTGTATCGTAGCTTATCGCTGACGTCTTATTGTATCGTAGCTTATCGCTGACGTCTTATTGTATCGTAGTTCATCGCTGTCTCATTTCAACGTAGACGATCGCAAATATACCATTCTATCGCAGTCCTTCGCTGTCTATCGCTAACGTATTCTAAGCGGTCTATCGCCAATGTCTCATATGAACATCAGCCTATCGCTAACGTACCTCTCTAACGTAACCTATCTCTAATGTCCAATTATATCGCAACCTGTCTCATTTTATCGTAACTTGTCGCTAACATCTAACACACCCTAACGCTAATGTCTCATTCCATCGTGGTCTATCGCTAATGTCTCATTCTATCGCAGTCTATCGCTAATATCTCATTCCATCGTAGTCTATCGCTCGTCTCATTCTATCGTAGCCTATCGCTCGTCTCATTCTAACGCACACCATCGCTAAAGTAGAATACTGATGCTGGCTATCGCTCAAACAACCGATGGCTACGTCCTTCCTTCAAAATCAATTTCTATCAACCATTCTAAAACCCACATTCTCGCGTCGTCTAATGAGCAACCCCATCAACCATTTGAACCGATGTCTTAAAACTTACAACTTGCTAAAATACATCACATTTTCATTATCAAATTTTGTTTGCCATGTACACGTGATTCTAATCAATTTCCCCCACTCCCCCCCTTTTTTTTCCCTTCAACATATTTCAATTGTGCGTCTGAACATTCCACATTCGCCAATGCCTCTACGTCGCAAAAATAATTTCACGGCCGCCAAAACAAAAATATATACACATGAGACGCAAAAATATTTTACCATTATAGACCTTCCCATTTTTTATTATATGTTCACGTTCTTCAATAAATACTTTCGAAACAGGTAAATGGTTTCCCGTTTCAATACCTTTGCATTACCATCCTACACACACACGCAAATATATATATATATATATATATATATATATATATATATATATATATATATATATATATATATATATATATATATATATGAATAATTTCACGTTCTATTGTATACATTATTCTCGCGTCTATAAGCATTTCAAAGACAAAATGACATCCAACATTACTAACAATTTTCTGACGTATCAAAACCTTGACTTTCCTTCAAAATCATCACTTCAATCTAATATTAGAATCAAAATTAGACATTAGAAAATAATTCACATCCATGTGATGATAAAATTTCATTCGCTTATATTAATTTTTTTTTTCACTTCCTATATATATATTTTTTTTCGCTCACGGTATATCTACATCTACTATGAGCCAGTAGTTTATCTACCCAATCTATCTATCACCGAACACGACATATAATACACTCGTTCTTCTCATTCCCCCCCCCCCTCCAAATTGAACTAGTAACGCGTTACCGGGAGTGTTGGGTAACGCGATACATAACAAAAATGAATTTCCTTTGGGTCAAACATTGAAGCAGAAAGGTAGACATAATAAATGAGTTATGGATAACCAGACTACACCCCGTGTATACGAATACACAGGACGGGAGGCTGCCGTCGGGTAAGGGGGAAGGGGGGGGGGGGCTGGTGCGTAGCCCCCACCGCCATTTACAGAGCTAGGAATAATCACATACCGTGTGATTTACAGAGCTAGGAGTAACGTGCCGTGTGATTTACGCCAATTACAGAGCTAGGAGTAACGTGCCGTGTGATTTACGCCATTTACAGAGCTCGGAGTAACGTGCCGTGTGATTTACGCCATTTACAGAGCTAGGAGTAACGTGCCGTGTGATTTACGCCATTTACAGGGCTAGGAATAACGTGCCGTGTGATTTTCGCCATTTACAGAGCTGGGAATATCGTGCCGTGTGATTTACGCTATTTATAGAGCTAGGAATACCGTGCCGTGTGATTTTCGCCATTTAGAGCTAGGAGTAACGTGCCGTGTGATTTAAGCCATTTAGAGCTAGGAGTAACGTGCCGTGTGATTTAAGCCATTTACAGACCTAGGAATATCGTGCCGTGTGATTTACGCCATTTACAGAGCAAGGAGTAACGTGCCGTGTGATTTACGCCAATACAGGGCAAGGAATAACGTGCCGTGTGATTTACGCCATTTACAGAGCTAGGAGTAACGTGCCGTGTGATTTACGCCATTAACAGAGCTAGGAATATCGTGCCGTATGATCTAGAGAGCTAGGGATATCGTGCCGTGTGATATACAGAGCTAGGGATATCGTGCCGTGTGATTTACACGTTGTCCAGCGTTATGTCTGTAAGACGGAGGGGGGGGGACGTCCTGGGGGGACCGAACGCCACCAGCCCACGTTGACGGCGGTGCTGGGGGGGCGGGGGGGGGGAGACAGCACACTGGGATAGGGAAGGAATTTAGACAGCCACCACCGCAGCTGGGGGGGGGGGGGGGCTAGCGGCTCCAAACGCCGGTAACACGATACGAGAGAGAGAGAGAGAGAGAGAGAGAGAGAGAGAGAGAGAGAGAGAGAGAGAGAGAGAGAGAGAGAGAGAGAGAGAGAGATCGAATACACTCAAGATAACAAAACAAAAATGATCATTTCTTCGTATCTTCTGAGGATAGAAAGAAAAAAAAGAGTATTCTACGCAAATACGCAAATCTGGCCGAGTCTTTGAATAATCACACCTTTGAATAATCATGACCTCTCTTGATTAATCACACCTTTGAATAATCATGACCTCTCTTGATTAATCACACCTTTGAATAACCATGACCTCTCTTGATTAATAACATGTCTGAATAATCACACCTTTGAATAATCATGACCTCTCTTGATTAATCACACCTTTGAATAACCATGACCTCTCTTGATTAATAACATGTCTGAATAATCACGACTAATCTCTAAAATAACGACGACTTCCCTGATTACTCAAACATCTCTGAGTAATCAGAAATCTCTGCATAATCGCGATTAATCTCTACACAGATCGTACAATGCGAGAGATCGGCTAATACTACAATTCAAAACTCAACAACGAAATATTAACAAAATAAATTACATCGATCTCATATCCTTTAAACGCAGTTAGAAAACAAAAAAAAAAAAAATTTGAATGATTCACTAAGTCATAGCCATCTCATATCCCTCAAACGTAGTTTAAACAAATAAAAGCCATTTAAATGATTAACTAAATCATATTAATCTCATATCTCTCAAACGCAGTTAAAAAAACTAAAAGCCATTTAAATGATTAACTAAATCATATTAATCTTATATCCCTCAAAACATAGTTTAAAAAAATAAAAGCCATTTAAATGATGAACTCAATCATATTAATCTCACATCCTCAAACGCAGTTTAAAGAACCATTTAAATGACCAACTTTCCGAATTCCACTTAGAATGTAAAATCTGTCACATCCTCCCCCCCCCCCCCACAAAAAAAAAACGCAAAAAACAATAATAATAAAGATAATAATAATAATATTATGAAACACGACACTCACTTCCCAAATAATTTAACTACCTCGCTTCCACCAATCTCCTCCTTCCAGACACTGTGCATTAACTAGCACCTCCCTCCTTCCTCCTCCCCTCCTTTTTTAACCGCCCATTACACCCCGTGTTTCCCCCCCCCCCCTTCCCTCCCCGCCCATTCTATTACGGCTCTCGCCCCCCCCTAACCACCCATCCCCCGTAATTCTGAATACGTAATGACCTGGCGCGGGCCATCAATTCGCCCGCGTGGCGCACGGCGATCACCAGCGAAGATATATCCAGGACTCAGCTCCGTACGCACGCGCGTGCGTGCGAGAGCAAGAGAGAGAGAGAGAGAGAGAGAGAGAGAGAGAGAGAGAATGGGACAGGGTGGTGGTGATGGGACACACCCCCCTCCCCTCACACGACAGAAAATAGACCAAGACGTATCGTAGACCATTTCAACTATGTAAATTAAAAAAAACGAATCTACCATCTCTGACAGTCGACTGTGTGTGGGTCAAGACCTAACTGACCCTCATGGTTCAGGGGCCAGACTGTCGTAGCTCAGGGAGGGGCGTGTACCGCTGTGCTCCGTCCACGGTCGTAACCGTAGCGCTAAGGCATCGTACCGTCGTGTTCAAGGGACGTGCCGTCGTGTTCAAGGGCCGTGGCGTCTGGTTCAAGGTCCGTGCCGTCGTGTTCAAGGGACGTGCCGTCGTGTTCAAGGGCCGTGGCGTCTGGTTCAAGGTCCGTGCCGTCGTGTTCATGGGCCGTGGCGTCGGGTTCAAGGGTCGCAAAGTAGTGTTCACGAGTCGTAACGTCGTGCTCTACGATCGTACCGTCTGGTTCAAGTGTCGGACCGTCTCTATCAAGGGTCGTACCGTCTTTATCAAGGGTCGTACCGTCTTTATCAAGCGTCGTACCGTCTTTATCGCATTGTACCGTCTTTATCGCGTCGTACCGTCGTTATCAAGGGACGTACCGTCTTTATCATTTAACAAAATACTTTACAGCACCTGATCAGTGCGAAACTATGTGAAACAAGTCAAGATTTCCACGTATGTTGCACATTACAGTACCATTAATGTATTCATATTTCATCGGTTAATTCAAAACTTATATTCTTATCTAGGCCAATGAAGAAGCTAACTTATCGCTAAATCATCCTAGTGTGTGTGTGTATATATATATATATATATATATATATATATATATATATATATATATATATATATATATATATATATTATCCCTGGGGATAGGGGAGAAAGAATACTTCCCACGTATTCCCTGCGTGTCGTAGAAGGCGACTTAAAGGGGAGGGAGCGGGGGGCTGGAAATCCTCCCTCTCGATTATTTTTTTAATTTTCCAAAAGAAGGAACAGAGAAGGGGGCCAGGTGAGGATATTCCCTCAAAGGCCCAGTCCTCTGTTCCTAACGCTACCTCGCTAACGCGGGAAATGGCAGAATAGTATGAAAAAAGAATATATATATATATATATATATATATATATATATATATATATATATATATATATATATATATATATATATATATATATATATATATCTGGTCTGTGGATACTTCTGGTCGAAACACCACCACACCCACACACGCCCTATATCAGATACAGATATCATGAATAATTCGTCATATAACTAATTTTGAAATTAATAACGTCTGATAGTTATCAATTTCATCGGGAATTTCATACGCAAATAACTGCGGACGTACGTCAGATGAAAGGTACTGCGACGCGTCGCATAAATCTGTACACTATACAATGAAGGAAAATGTACTGTTCACCTCAAGGGTACGAGGTACGACCCTTGAGCACGACGACGGTACGACCCTTGAGCACGACGACGGTACGACCCTTGAGCATGACGACGGTACGACCCTTGAGCACGACGCCGGTACGACCTTTGAGCATGACGACGGTACGACCCTTGAGCACGACGCCGGTACGACCTTTGAGCATGACGACGGTACGATCCTTGAGCATGACGACGGTACGACCCTTGAGCACGACGACGGTACGATCCTTGAGCATGACGACGGTACGACCCTTGAGCACGACGACGGTACGACCCTTGAGCACGAAGGTACATACCTTGAGCACGACGGTACGACCCTTGAGCACGACAGTATGACTGCTGAGTACGACCCTAGAGTATGCTGGCCTGGCCTTTGACCTGACCTACTTAAGGATAAGGTCCAGGCTATCGTAACGCAAGGGTCGGAAGGTCGTACTCACTGGGTCGTAAGGTCGTAACGCAAGGGTGGCAAAGGCCGTAATCAAGGGTCACAAGGTCGTAACGCAAGGGTCGTAGGGTCGTAACGCAAGGGTCATAAGGTCGAAAACTCAATGGTCGTAAGGTCGTAATTCAAGGGTCGCACGGTCGCAGCTAAAGGGTCGGACGGTCGTAACTCAAGGGCCGTAAGGTCGTACTCAGGCAGTGCGTAATACGCTACAATAACCCGAAACGCATATTCGGATGACTTAATAACGCAATTTAAACAGTCTATACAATTTCTCTTTTTTCCTGTAATTACCAGCAATATCGGTAGTTAACACAGTCTCCAACAGCCTCATTGACCATACGAGCAACACAGTAATTTGGTCTGAACCAACCATCACAGGTTAACATGGGGCGTATATCCAAATACCTTTGAACAAAGTCATTAGAATTTGGCAACGTAATACGCCTTTCGGCGCCTTAATAGCGAAACAATATGAAAACACACACATGCCAATCATCCACTGTGCCAAGTGCCATGGGAACGTACGCATAACTAATGACATATTTAAGCCATTATATAAATGACAGACAGTGAGATAACTCATTTATCATCCTTATCATACAACATGCCACAGAATATCATCTTTATCGCGTCTGTGGTGGATAAAATCATGCAAATTCAAATATCACCAAAAGACGATGTCATTTACAAACCTCATAAAAAAAAAACAGGAGAAAACCCTCGTTTATTCATTTATCATTCTTTATCGTATTAGTGACAAAAACATAATTCATCGAGTTATTTCTTTACAGATAGGATTTATCTGAGTGACAGATTTGCGCAGTACGAACACACACACACACACACACACACTCGTCTGCTACCCTACCCCCCCCACTCCCGTATCCGTTCGTTATTTCCGTAAACGGACAGACTTTACGGACATTAACGGACGCCACCCCTCCAGCAGCTCCCATCCCCCCCCCATCTACCAATGCATCTCCGGCCGTTGCGTACGTACGTGCGTACGTACCTCCCCCTCCCCACCCCCCCACACTAGCGAATCGCACCATTAGCCAAACATTACGGCAGCTTAGGACGCATAAACCGCGTACATTCTCCCGGGCCCAGAACCTTACAATTACCGGACATTAGTCAAATGGTTTTGTTCGCTCCTGCAGGAGTATGTCCGGATGTGCGGCGAGGAGGGGAGAGAGTGTGGGTGTGAGCGTGTGAGTGTGAAAGGTGAGAGTATCGCTCGCTCTGGGAGAGGACCGTGTGAGAGCAACGGGATACCGTATGAGTAGAAGTGTGAGAGGGACCCCTGTTGTGTGTGTGTGTGTGTGTGTGTGTGCGTGTGTGTGTGTGTGTGTGTGTGTGTCTGTGTGCGTGTGTGCGCGTGAGAATGTGGGAGAGTTTGACGGCGCGTGAAGTGAGAGTCTAATAATCTTTGTGTGTGAGAGGAGCGACTGAATATAAAGGAGTGTGAGCATGCGTGTGAGAAGTATGATTCCACAGTTGAGGGTAAATGTGAGAGGTGAGAGTTCGTAGTGTTATATGAAGGGGTGGGTACGTGTTTATGGAGTAAGAGTAAGTGAGAAAGGTAAGATGATGAGTGAGAGGTATGAGTGTGTTCGGAAGTGTGAGAGTATGGGAATTCTACTCACACACTATCCTTAACAATGTGTGTGTGTGTGTGTGTGTGTGAAAGAGAGAGAGGCTGGAGTATGTGCTAACAAGGCGAGTGTATGTGAGAGAGGGAAAGAACATGTGTGTGTGTGTGTGTGTGTGTGTGTGTGTGTGTGTGTGTGTGTGTGTGTGAGGGGGGGTTGGATTATGTAAGAGGAGAGTCCAACAAAGAGTGAGAGTAGGTCTGGCTGTGAAAGTCAAGTTCAGTGGCGTGTGAGAGCAGTGCTTTTGAGGACGTCTGCCTCGACACAAGATGAGCGACTGAAGGGGGAAAAAACAATTGTAAAAACCCGACATAGAAAACAGGATTATCACCCCCGACTTCCAAATAGGGTTGGGGGGATCATGGCTTCATATATATATATATATATATATATATATATATATATATATATATATATAGTCCAATGTGGAGTGATATTGTTTCGTAACACAGTCACCTCAGCAGAACCTGATGGGGGGAAAATAATGTCTGATCCTTATCTTTCAAAAGACGCTTGGTAACAGATAAACAAACACACATAACATACACTTCAAATTCTAAAAGAAAACACACACACACACACACACACACACACACACACACACACACACACACACACACACAGGCCGCCCTGGGCCAGTATTGGCACCACGATACAGACAGACAGACATAGACCGACAGACAGACAGACAGACACACGACCTGTGCCAGTATTGGCACCCCGAGAAGGCCAGTCATAGACCTGACCCCGTGCCAGACGTACACTTGGCGAATCTTTCAACTACACACGTATGTAGCTAACAAGAGGCCATGCACATATACAGACAGAGGGAGTCCGTGTGTGTGTGTGTGTGTGTGTGTGTGTGTGTGTGTGTGTGTGTGTGTGTGTAGTCGACCCAGGACTCGGTCGACCCTTTGCGGAGGGTCGAAGTTATTTGACGAATGGTTACAACCTGACCGTCGAAGGCCTTACAAGATCCTAGCCCCTGGGTCGAGGGCCAGGCCGACCCACTTCAAGCCAGGCTAACGTTACCTTCCGCACGACGCACCGTCGCTGCTCACGGGCGTCGAACCCGGTCCTCTATCACAGTCGACGCATCGAGAAATACCACCGTAGCGCCTCTCTTACGCATACCCACACGTACGTATACCTAACTACGAACACACACACACGCATCCAGACACACACACACACACATTAGCGTGTGCACGGATGATACAACG
>NC_092287.1:25126337-25141337 GCF_036320965.1 Panulirus ornatus | reverse complement strand
TTGTTGTCGCCGTCGGAACAAGGCTACGGTGGTTCCCTCCTGCCTCCCATAGATCATTAGAAAGCCCGCGGGGTCTGGCCACGTCACGTGGGGGATATGCAAATGAGGAATCACCAACGGATGTTGGAAAGGTAATACGAATAGATGGTGGAGTAACGAAGAGGGGGGGAGGTTTCTTAAAGACGCTATCTCTCTCTCTCTCTCTCTCTCTCTCTCTCTCTATATATATATATATATATATATATATATATATATATATATATATATATATATATATATCGAGGAACGAAACGGGGGCGCAGAGATAGATAGATAGATAGATAGATAGAGAGATAGATAGATAGATAGATAGATAGATAGAGAGAGAGAGAGAGAGAGAGAGAGAGAGAGAGAGAGAGAGAGAGAGAGAGAGAGAGAGAGAGAGAGAGAGAGAGAGAGAGAGAGAGAGAGAGAGAGAGAGAGAGAGAGAGAGAGAGAGAGAGACCTACTTTACCTGTATAGCGATAACGTAATTATCAGAGGAAATCCCTGACTAGTGAGAATACAAGACAAATACAACAACAACAACAACAACAAACAATGACTGAAAAAATACTATCGAGACTTTAAACGCGCTGGCCAGGCATACAAAACACACACACACACACACACACACACACGCCATAGACCAGCCTAAGTTACTGAACACCGCAGATCACTCCTCCCTCATCCCTCTGCCTCTCCCGATCCCTCCCTCCCTCCCTTCCTTCCATCCTTTCCCTCCCTCCCTTCCTTCCCTCCCTCCTTTCCTTCCTTCCTCTCTTCTTTCCTTCCCTCACTCCTTTCCTTCCCTCCCTTCCTCTCTTCTTTCCTTCCTTCCCTCCCTACCTTCCTTCCCTCCCTCCCTCTCTTCCCTCCCCCATATAAGCCCTGTAGGGCAAGGGCTACACACACACTCCGGGTCAAGCATCCGGGCCTCTCACCCGATATATCAAGATTGTGGACACAATAAACTTATGCCAGTGGGGGGTGAGAGTGAGTGAGAGGAAGAGGGAGGGAGAGAGAGAGAGAGAGATGGGTAGTTATCCTGGTTGTGAGAGAGGTAGAGAGGGGGTCTAGGGGTGTTTACAAGAGGTGTGGATATACATAAGGGAGGAAGGGGGTGTGGTATGGGTGAAAGAGTTATGCAAGAGTCGTGATGTGGTGGGGGTGTGTGGGGGCGTCGTGATGGCGAGGACATATGTATGGGGAGGTTGTGGAAAGGAGGTATACGGAAAAAAATAATAGGGGTTAAAGGGGGATGGGAGTGAAGGCATTAGCACGAACGAAAATGGGGGTGATGGTTAGACGACCACCGGCGCACGAAAACGGAGGGGGAGGGGGTGTTGGTCATACACACGAAAACCTCCAAGAGGTCGTTCATGGCTAAAGTAGGCTAACAACCCAATTACCCTTTCCCTCCCACCACAGGGAACTAGGCTGACAATTCATTAGCACTACCTTGTGTGGCTCACAGGCTATCGCACCAGTCCTTTAAAAATTAGTGACAAATGAGGGAAAATAAACGCCACACGAGGTCACACAAGGCCACGGTAGTGTGTACTGACCCTACTGGGTTTAAGAAGGAGGCAGCGTCACGTAACGAGGGAGAATGAGGGCATGTTACAGCCTCTCGCATACTCGTCAAAGAAAACAGGAAAAGAAAATGTTAAATGGGGGTGACAGGAGAAAGATATATATATATATATATATATATATATATATATATATATATATATATATATATATATATATATATATATATATATGGGGAGGGAAGGTTCCACGAGGTCCCTTTTGGGTTAGGTTCCAGTCAATTTCAGGGCAGGGGAAGGGTATATTAAAGGGTGGGTCCGGGGTGATTCCAGTCCCTGGAGGGTGCAAATTAAGAGAATATATAATACAGGAGGAGGAGGAGGAGGAGGGAAGGGTATATTCACCGCTGGGGAAGGTCTTTGGAACGGGGGAAAACTCGGTGAATTTCGGGGCGAAGATGACGCCAGAGCGGGTGTACACATGGGAGCCAGGCAGAGATAAAGGAATTAGATGCAAATAAGTGTATTCAAGTCTCTCTGTCAATCGTCTTGCTACACAGACTCGCCCAGTTATATATATATATATATATATATATATATATATATATATATATATATATATATATATATATATATATATATATCGCCAACATTCTTCAAACTCACGCGAACATTCCATTTATCAGCGACTGACACGTCCCATATATGGGACGCGCACGTTTGCTGTGGGGGACACACAGGCTGTCAACGAACGAAACAAGTCATTAAGTCCGCTAACAACGGCGACGAGGTCGTTCGTGTCACGACCTACACCCCCCCCACCGCCGCTCGTAAAGCACACTGAACGCGTACTAGTCACAGTGTAAACACTCGTTCTAAGCCGGACCACTGAATGATACGTCACTTCCACCACCTCATCACAGTTACGGCCTCCACTATGCTGAAATGCGGATCTGCCCCCACGTCATTCTCTGGGCATTCAATCCCCATGCACCTCGCATCGCGAGAATGCAGCTCTCGCTCTTGTATTGTGTAAATGCCATATATATATATATATATATATATATATATATATATATATATATATATATATATATATATATATATATATCAAATCCCAGCCCAATACTTCGTTGTAGACCAATACGCGCACACAGCATCATTATTAACAAACATCCACCCACCACCCCTCCTCCTACCATTAGGGTAATCTCTACTCCCATAAAAAATGATCGATTTCCCTTTTAAATACAAGGGTGACTGCTGATCTGTGGAGTGTATCATGGCTCTAACTCGTCGTAATGATACTGAAAGGAATTTCTATTCTATGAATACGTCATGTTGCTACATTCAACGGTCCTCAATGTCATTTTACCATGGGAGTTAATGGTGTGTGGGACGATCACAAATATATATATATATATATATATATATATATATATATATATATATATATATATATATATATATATATATATATACTGCTGCTTAAGTGTTATAGAATTTGCCAGACATCTGCGCAAGACTTCATCATACCACATCCAGTACTGTATTATATAGGCTAGTCAACTTATTCTCTGAAGTCATATAGGGTAATCCGACCTATCTATAGTTATAATTTCTCGAAGCTACAATTGTACCACCAAATTCAAGTGGTACTCGGGATTCAGTATTTCAAACAATATATATATTACACCCAGAAAAAAAAATTCAAAACGTTATGACTAACATTTTTAAAACCTTCAAAAATAAAATTTTTTCTTATATATCACCGAGTCTAAACTATTGGCCATATCATTATATATTAATGTAATTACAATATTACAAAAGTGGTCGATAGGACACCCATTCCAAATGTTCTTGCCCCCCCAAAAAAATGTTCAGTTAAGACAAATTTTCACATTCCATTAAAATAATTGAAAAAACTAATATTTATTATTTTGTTATTAATAATGATAGACTGTAAATTTTTATGAGAATAACGGGTTATCATTTTCCAAATATTGACAATAAATTACCAAAACTTAAATATACTACCAATTCGTCCTTCACTATTGTTCTATAAAATGTAATCATATATATATATATATATATATATATATATATATATATATATATATATATATATATATATATACATAACCAGCAGAACAGGCTTTCCGTTTTTTGTCACCATAAATTCAAAAGTGATATAATTCTTAAACATCTTTATTCACACATTTTTGCGAATATCGCTCCGTAGCGTCGAATCTCTCGCCGAGAACAGTGACTCCCCCGTCCTTAATGGTCGCCTCGAAGTTACGCTAACAATAAATTTGATTTTCACCTCTGTTTTAAAATGTCAATTAGTATCTAAGTATGAGCAGTGAGTAATTTCTGGCGTTGGCGCTGGCCATCAAAATTAAAAAAAAAAAGGTAAGAAAAGAAAATTTGCAAGTGGACGTATTCACTTGGGTGATGGTATTTCCCCTTTCTTCCTGATATGCAAATTAGCTTCCTTGGGTGCAAACTCCCGGCCACTAATGTCACGCTGACATGCGCAGACCATGACAAATCGTTACACTCATTATTCCATGGATGACCAGTACTTAACCACCGTAATTAAGCAATGAGCATAATTCCACCATCATTATACACACGTAATGAAAAATGCCCCATCTAGAGAAATAGGTATGAGGAGCTGATTGGTATAATTTATATCAAAAGTAGTTCATTTTCAACAGCAAGTGCCAAAAAAAAATATATATATATATATATAAAAATAACGAGGGGGTTAAGTCTGCTGGTTCACAACGCTCCCCCCTACGTCATACCTAAAACACAGCGGATCACCAACGGAGGAAAGAGATAAATGAACGTAAACATTCACAAAACTGACCAGTCCACGAGAAATCACACAAAACCTACAGCCGCCCCTTGTGAGACGCCCTTTGGGGAAAACACCTCACCCCCACCCGGTCCACATCGCCTACCCACGTGAGAGACACCAAGAACCAAGACACGAACCCACATTTTTCGACCGTAGGGTCAACGGGTCGGGTCGAAAAAAGGATGACTGAAACACAGGACTACGAAGCTCTTGTGGTCCGGGGCGCGCGGGCGCGAACTCCCGCGTGCCCTTCCCGTAGAGTGCGTGGCTTACCTGTCAGTTGGGCACTGTCCACATTCCGTGGCCACATAATAAGAGCCATCTTCACGGTCCGGGCTCTCCGCTGGGCTCCGCTGACCTCGCTGAAGTCATACCATCAGCCCCCAACGGCCCAGATCACAGGGGCGGCGCCCTTCGAGAGCGGTATATGACTCGAGGAGGAGGAGGAGAGGAACACCACCACTTGCGCGCACACACACGCACACACACACACACACACACACGCACGCACCGACCGCCAGGCGCTACACTCTCCTAGGGGAACACGAGCGACCTGCCGCCGCCGCTGCGGCAGCTGCGGTACTTGTCAGGTCGTGGCTCGGGGGCATGCGGCCACCTCGCTACACCAGCACTGGACAGCCCGGGAGCACGGAGTGGTTCGGCGTGTGTGTGCGTGCTTCTGAGAGAGTGTGAGAGAGACGGAGTGAGGCAGGGCAGCCCTTCCTTCTTATCTTTTTTTTTTCCTTTTAAAAAAATGTCCCACACGCAGCGTCCACGAGGGATGGCGTCTCCCTAAGAACTGACGGTGGAGGCTCGGCCGCCCGCTGCTCCCGCCGGGCTCCTCCCACCCCGCCAGCGGCCCCGCCCAGCCAGTCCCGTCTTGGCCAACCGCCGCCCGACGTGGGGACTCCGCCCACAAATTACAGCGGACCTGATTATCATTTTAAAGAGTTGTGATAGCGGGCACGGGTGCATATTCAGAGCGCCGCTAGCACCCGCGGCGACAGTACGTCGCTCCGCTTCCGTAACCGCCTCCCCGCTCCCTCCCTCCCTCCCGCCTTACGCACAGACACTCCGTCGGCCCGCTGAACTCCGCGTCCTGACGGCAATAGCGTATTCATTTCACCTCCAATACTGCAGCCGTGAATTATCATGCCATTTCAACACTGTGCTCTCTTCGCCGCCTCATACCACACCACCACCACCACAGTTCGCCACACGGAGCGACCCCGTGCCGATTGTCACATGACCACCACCGAAAATTGGATCATTGTAATGTTACTCTTCCACCGTACCGCGTACCGTACATTGGGTCATCGCCACACACGTTATCCTCACAAGGTCACCGCTACACTGTACCACACCACGCCACATTGTCTCCAACCACACCGCCACATTGTACCACGCCACCACACCGTACCACATAGCTCACAACACCACCAGCATCTGGGCGTACCATATCGCACCCCTTCACCACAATAGTGTACCATACCTCACCACCAGTGTACCACACCTCACACCACTACCACACTGTATGTAACATAACCCACGACATCACCACTCTGTACCGTGCCTCACAACAGCACAGCCACACTGTATCATAACTCATACCACCACCATCACAACTTCAACACTGTATCATAACCCCCACCTCACCACACTACTGCACCTCACCTACCATCATGTAGGTATCATATGGGTACCTAGCTTGAATAATAATAATAATAATAATAATAATAATAATAATAATAATAATAATAATAATATAATCGACTAAGTCATGAAAGGGTAAGAGAGATGTTTGGCAATATAAAGAGTGTGGATGAGAGAGAAGAAGAGGGTGTATTGAAATGGTTAGGTCACATGGAGAGAATGAGTGAGGAAAAATTGATAAAGAGGATATATGTGTCAGAGGTGGAGGGAACGAGGAGAAGCGGGTGACCAAAGTGGAGATGGGGGATGGAGAGAAAAAGATTTTGAGCTGAGCTATCGGGGCCTGAACATGCCGTAGGGTGGATGGGGTGCACAGGATAGAGTGAATTGGAACGATGTGGTATACAGGAGTCGACGTACTGCCAATGGACTGAACCAGGGCATGTGAAGCATCCGGTGAAAACCATGGAAAGGTTTGCTGGGCCTGGATGTGGGTAGGGAGCTAGAGAACGGATGTGAGCTGACGCGGCCTTTCTTCGTCTGTTCCTGGCGCTACTACCTAACGCCGGAAACGGCGATCAAGTATGAAAAAATATAATTACTATCATCATTATCATTTTTTTTTACACAATGTATGCAGTCAAAGGCTCAAATTATAAAAAGAGAATACATACAATAAAAATATTGGAATTACAGTATGGACAGAAGGTGTCAAAACGATTTCACATAAACACTGGCCATGTTCACAATAAATGTAACGGTCTGTAAAATATGGAAAGGGGCCCGAAGCTGTTCGGTGTCGAAGTACAACTCGGGGAAGAGGGATCCCCCTCGTGGCAGGAGGTAAGGGTGGCTAGGAGGGTACAGTGTGGGGATGAGGTCCAGGTGATGGGGTGGAGAGAGAGTCGGGAGGACCAGTGTGTTGACCGCCTCTGTAGGGTGGTGTAAGAGGGAACCCAAGATGCTCTTCTGTGCCCTTTTCTGTACCTTTTCCAGTAGCCCCTGTTGTGTGGTGGACATGGGGAGGGGGCAGGTGGGGGAGGTAGAGGTGAGTCGGGGAAAGAATGGAAGTTGTGTAGATGATGACGAGTTCAGGTGCGGGGAGTCCAAGTGTCTTGGGTCTACTGAGAATGTAGGGACGATGATAGCTGGAGGATCTGATGATGGTGCTGACGTGGTCCTTCCACCTTAGTGTATCGTCCAGTGTGGCACCGAGAAGCTTGGTGGACTGGAGAACCTGGAGGGGACTGGGGCGTAGTGAGACAGTAGGGGATGGGACAGGGTTGGAAGCTTGGTGGACTGGACAACCTGGAGGGGACTGGGGTCTACTGAGACAGTATGGGGTGGGACAGGGTTGGAAGCTTGCCTGGAGGGGACTGGAGCCTAATAAGACAGTAGGGGGGTGGGACAGGGTTGGAAGTTTGGTGGACTGAGCACCCTGGAGGGGACTGGGGGCCTCGTGAGACAGAAGGGTGTGGGAGAGGGTTTGGTGGCGAGACTGATGCACACCTATCTATGGTTTTAATTTCGTGCATGGTTGACACGGCTGGCGCCGTCTTGCTCTGAAGGTTGAGGGGTGGCGTTCTGGTGGTTTACGAAGTCTCGAGCGCAATGATGGTGGTCAGCTCTGTAAACGAACTTCCATCGAGGAGGTGATGCAGCCATCGGGGCAGCGTTCCACCAGGACGAATGAAACACGGGGAGATCCGACTCACCACCCTGTGGGACGCCACAGGTGAGCCGCTAAGAGATAGCCCCCTCGGCCGGGGCACAGCCTCACGACCCTCAATGAGGAAGCCTGGAAGCCATAGAATGACGAGGTCCGTAGCCCCCCATCCTGTGCTGGGGGCTTCATCAATGACTGTGGTATGGTGGACGAGGTCGCGATCCTCGGCTAAATAAGTGAAAGTGAGAACCACAGAGAGGTGTTGCCTCTCCTCCCTACATTGCCACAGAGTAGAGGAAGGTGTCGGCCGGCGGAGAAGGTCTTCTACGACATCAAAACGGTGAGAGTCTCTGGAGCATGGAAGGTCTGTGTGGGCTACTACGTACATACGGGGACTTTCACAGATTAAGCTGGAGGTCGGGGCGACGGGAGGCGTAATTCACTGTTGAGATTGTCGATCGGGGGACCGACAGTGTTGAAGATTGCATAGAGAGACCTGTGTTGTGTTGCTGGTGTTGAAGATGGTAAAGAAGGGGCCTGTGTTGTGTTGCTGGTGTTGAAGATGGTATAGGAGGGGCCTGTGTTGTGTGGCTGGTGTTGAAGATGGTATAGGAGGGGCCTGTGTTGTGTGGCTGGTGTTGAAAATTGTATAAAGGGGCCTGTGTTGTGTGGCTGGTGTTGACTAAAGAGGGACCCGTGTTGTGTTGCTGGTGTTGGGGATGGTACACATGGACCAGTGTTGTGTTGTTTAGTGTTGCTGATTGATTCTACAAGCACTACATGCAACACTCCCTCCCTGACTCAGTACCTAGTGGCCACACACTTGCAATACCCACACAACACTCAAACCACACTGCAAAGTTACCACACCTGCGCTACAGTCAAGCCTGTGTTACACCCAAGGGTACAGCGTACCCCGACCAACACCTGCACCGTCGCACCTGTAGAACACATGCACTACACCTGCGCCATGGAGACAAACCTGAAACCCCCAAAAATACACACACACACACACACACACACATCTGTGACATATAACAAACCTGTATGTAAATCATAGCTATATGCAAGGAAACAAGGGTATACCCAAACCAAAGCCACCACACCTGCGCCACAAACAAACCCCCTTGCCTCCTTGACAGCTGTCAAACACCTGTCAGGGAATTTGCGGAGGAGCAACGTACTTACAATGAAGGCAGGTGTGTATGGTACAGTCACAGCAAGTCACGTGTGTACGGTACGGTGAAGTCACGTGTGTGCGGTACGGTGAAGTCACGTGTGTGCGGTACAGGGAAGCCACGTGTGTATGGGCAGTGCTTCCCAAAACACACAGAAAAGCTTTACGAATCTTTGCTCGATTCTCTCTCTCTCTATGTTAGAGAGAGAGAGAGAGAGAGAGAGAGAGAGAGAGAGAGAGAGAGAGAGAGAGAGAGAGAGAGAGAGAGAGAGACGTTAACGAAGGTGTGGAAGCTTTGCCCGTCCATGAACGAACTTGCGCGCGCAGCTGCGCGACCACCTTTTGAACATGATGAACACCCAGGGGAAACACGACGCGACACGACCCTTGGACGCGATGCTCAACGACCCCTGAGCACAACGGGAACGACCCCTTGAACGTGTGGTTAACGACCCTCGAGCATGATGTATAGCGACCGTTGAGCATGATGCTAACGACCCTTGGGCACAACGGAACGACTCTTGAGCACTGAACGACCCTTGGGCGCAACGGCACGACCCTGGAACACGATGTTAACGACCCTTGGTTCTACAATGGCCTCGCCACTGAACCTTGAATACTCAAAAGGTGTGGTCAAAACGCATCAGACTTTATATATATATATATATATATATATATATATATATATATATATATATATATATATATATAGCCATAGAAGCCGACTATGAGGTTAGGGAGCAGGAGGCTGTATATCCTCCTCCTCCCCTCCTTTACTACCACTCTCTACAAATCTAACACTACGGCCATCATCTTCGGTGTCTAACACCCACCACCATCACTGTCTAACACTCTCTCTCTCTAACGCTAATGCCACCACAGCACTGTCGCTGGGTCACGTCACCATCACTCACTAACACCACCACCATCACTATCTAACACCACCATCATCACTATCTAACATCTCCACCATCACTATCTAACATCTCCACCATCACTATCTACCATCTCCACCATCACTATCTACCATCTCCACCATCACTATCTACCATCTCCACCATCACTATCAGTGTCTAACACCACCATCATCACTATCACAGTCTAACATCACCATCACTATCAGTGTCTAACACCATCACTATCACAGTCTAACACCAACACCATCACTATCACTGTCAAATAACACCATTATCACCATCATTATCTAACGCTACTAACCATCACTATCAATTCAACTCCTCCGCCATCACCATCGCACTCTAACACATTCACCATCACTGTCACCCTAATTCCCCACCCATCACTATTCGCTCTCACCATTCCTGTCACGATCACCATCTCCATTTATCACTATTTACGCCAAACTGTCGTTAGAAGAGACGCTATATCTTCTCATACGCATGCTACGCAAAACAGGAGTTCCAGAAAACATCACTTTTTTCCCATAAAGTAACAACTGTTTCGAAATAGTTTCGGTGTGACGATTTAGCTGTGAGCAAGTTTCGCGACCCCGTGAACACGACGGTACGACCTGTGGGCGCGACGGTAGGACCCTTGAACACGACGTTACGACCCTTGAACACGACGGTACGACCATCGAGCACGACGGTACGACCCTTGAACACGACGGTACGACCCTTGAGCACATCATACTAAGGGTCGTACCGTCGCAATTAGGAATGTACAGCCATGCTCAAGGGTCGTACCGTCGTGCTCAAAGGTCGTACCACCGCGTTCAAGGGTCGTACCGCCGTGTTCAAGGGTCGTACTGCCGTGTTCAAGGGTCCTACCGCCGTGCTCAAGGGTCCTACCGCCGTGTTCAAGGGTCGTACCGTCGTGCTCAAGGGTCGTACCGTCGTGCTCAAAGGGTCGTACCGTCTTACTTAAAAGGGTAAACCGGAGACACGACATTCTCTAAGGAAAACCTTCAATAGTAGTAATCTAAAGTGTTTCAAAGTAACGCACACTAGAGTTCTAAGTAACTCACTTATGTCAGCCAGCTAAGGGCACAGGGTTCACTTAACAACCGTGAAAATAGCCAGTCATATTACTTAAGTGTTCTTACACAGGCGAATCTCCGAAGGATCTTGCAGGACCAGGGTCTAAGGAACGCTACGAATGCAAAACGAATGGCTGTGAAATTCACCGAAAAACGCATCTTAAACATTAGTGGGGAAAAGCTGCGAGGGTGTGAACGAAGGTGGACATTCAGGGATTCGGAGTGGAACAGCGAAACAGGACCCGAGCCACGGTTCACAAGCATGAGGCAAACTCACTGAGGTTCGAAAAAGAAATTACAAACCCGTAAACCACATTAATTCAGAGCTCTGTTCCAGGGGGCGTTACCCCCCTGGAGCCGTGAATAATGCAGAGGTTTTCCTATCGGCCAAAACGTATCTAGTTTCCCTTAAACCGGGTCAGTGGAGCGCGGGAGGTCCTAACCTGGAGAAGCCCTGGACGAGAACTTACCGCAGGAGCTGGCGAGGTCGCCCCCCGGGGCACTCAATTGGTGCAGAACTTGGCCCTCTCTTTCTGGAAGACCTTGGGTCTCTTGGCGGCCGTGGGCGGCCTGGTGGCGGTCGTGGGTGGCGGCGGGTGGGCCGTCGCAGGAGTCGTCTACGGCGTGTGGGTGGTTCCGGGCGGCGTTTGGGAGGTCAGGGGCGTGCCCTTCGTCGTGTGTGAAATCGAATAACGGAGACGGATCGACAGTCACCACGTCAATGATGAGGCTATCATGGTCCTCGTCGTCGTCGTCTTCGTGGTCGCCACCTTCAGCCGGGGGGAGCTCCTCGTCTCGAGGACCCACCCCCTCATCGTCACTCACCAGCATCTCTTCCCCGCCACTCCCAACATCCTCACTCATCCCGAAGTCCTCATCGCAGCCGGGGGCACCAGCGTTCAGACTGGAGTTAGCCCTCTCAAGGACGCAACACATGGTCGCCAGACGTTGTTTGATTTCACCCATGCCTCCTCTCTCTCCTCCTCCTCCTTCTTCCTCGGTTCCTCTCGGGTCTTCCTCTTCCCCCCTTCCTCTTGCCCCAGGTGAGGGGAGGTCTTGGAGGGCGTGGTGGTGTATTGTCTCCCGGTGAACGGTTGTCAGATGCGTGTCTCCGAAGTTATCGCTCACCCACCGCTGACGCTGGTGTTGGCGGGGACACAGATGGAGAAGCTGTTGATCATGCGACGGCGGGTGAGGAGGGAGGGCGTCCCCAGCAGCTTGGCAAGGGAAGGAGAGGATGCTGCAAGCTAAGCTCTGCTGCAGACCAGATCGGTCCGCCAGGAGACGCATGTCTTCTCCACATTCGCCTGGGGTGCGATGAAAGACGTGGGCGCCTTCCAGACGCTGCTGGAGCCGACATCGAAGTAGCTGCTGGAAGCTGTGCTGGTGGTGGTGGTGGAGACTGTGTGGGAGATAGTGGTGGTGGTGGTGGTGGAGGAGCGGCGGCGGTGGGTGGTGGAGGTGATCCATGTCACGGGACGAACTCTGGCCGACTAAACAGGTCTGAGTGTGAGGTGACGGACGGGGGCGCTGGTGTCTCTCTCCCCGTGACCGGACGGGAGAACTGACGGCCTCGCTCCTTCACTCACTCTCCCTACGAGGCTACGGCAGGTGCGGGAGACGGGAAGGAAGGTGTGGAGGGCGGGGCCTGGCAGGTCACAGTGCACAGGATAACATGTGACGTACCTCACTGGCGCAGGTGAATGGGGAAGGGCGTGGTGTCATGCACGGTGGGCGTGGTCTGTTGGGCAGGTGGGTGTCATGCCGAAAGTCGTCTAAAGTGACCTCTCTCTCTCTCTCTCTCTCTCTCTCTCTCTCTCTCTCTCTCTCTCTCTCTCTCTCTCTCTCTCTCTCTCTGTGGTGGTCAACACACTTTCGACGAGAGGGCTAACTAGGGCATGTGGTGAAGATGTTTGGACACATGGAGAGGATGAGTGAGGAGGGTCACTGGCTGAGAAAAATGCTTTGGAAGTAGAAGGAGAGCAAGAGGAAGGAGGGGGAGGGGGGCGGGGAGACTGAGGAGACAAGAAGATGGAGCGAAAGAGGCTTTTGGGGCCCCAGGCCTAAAAGCATCCATGAGGGTGAGTATGGAATGACGTGGTATATGGGGGGCGACGCGACCTGCTGTCACCGGGCTTAACCAGGGCACATGAAGCGATCAGAGAAAACCATGGAATGGACTGTCGGGCTTGAGTATCGACCTCAGACTCTGGGGTTTTTCAGTACCTTACACATGGCAGCGGAGGACGTGTACAAAATAAAGCCATCACACCATTGCTCCTGACGCCAAGTCGCAAACGCACGTATATCAGTGAAGTGTTTACATATATATATATATATATATATATATATATATATATATATGACACACGGGTGGCCCGTGGGGGAAGCAGTTGACAATATCCAGGGTCGAAAAACAATGCTCTCTCAGCGTTCTTCGTTGTCCACCTCCCCTCATGACTCAATCAAAGGCGACCACACTGTGATATGTCACCTCTTTCAGCCACCCCGCCTCCGCTACACTCACCTGGGCAGGTGGGTGGACACACACACCCATTATGACCCACCAACACCGAGCCAGAGGAAGGGAAAAAAGACATACATATAGGATATGTTCGGACAATAGGGATATATATATATATATTTCTTTTTTTTTTTTTAGTGGTGAGGGGGAAATAAGGACTCAAAAATATCCCTTTGTCTGCTTTGTTGTCCCTGAGATAAAACACACACACACACACACACACACACACCCACATACATCCTGGAAGGGTGTGGTAGGGTGGGTGGGTGGGGGGACGACACACACACACACAGGAGTTTGACACATTCCATAGGTTGTGGTCCAACGTCGTCGCTCCCCCTATGGAACACCACACAAGTAAGTAAACCTCAAAGCCTACATGACATTTTCAATTCGCAGGCGACATTTTGGCCGCGTATGACATCTTCTCCCCCCGCCGGATGTTAGACCCCCCCCCCCCCACGCTCGCCTCCACCCACGGCCAAGAACCGCAGAACGAAAACCTCAAAACCTCAGCTTTGGAAGTGGAAGAGAAAAAATAGAAAAGAGGAACCCAGTGTTGAGAGAGAGAGAGAGAGAGAGAGAGAGAGAGAGAGAGAGAGAGAGAGAGAGAGAGAGAGAGAGAGAGAGAGAGAGATCCGCAATGTCGCTGGCTGAAAATCGTCCCTAAGTTAGGTGCAAGAAAGATCTATCAGTCCTAATGGTAAGTAAGGGTCGGTTTCCCCTTGCTCTCCTGTGGCGCTGTGGGCCATCTTAACCAAGGTCAGGGGTCACGCACATCACCCCTTCTGGCTGTCGTGACCCCTAGCAACATCAAGGGCTACTCCTAGCAACACTAACGAACCCCTAGCAACATTAATACACCCCTAGCGACAACACCACCGCACCCCTAGCAACACCAAACGCACCCCTAGCAACACCAACGCACCCTTAGCAATACTAACGCATCCTTAACAACACCAACACACCCTTGGCAACAACAACGCACCCCTAGCAACACCAATGCACCCGTAGCAACAACAACGCACTCACCAAACGCACCCCTAGCAACACCAAAGTACCCCCTAGCAACAACGCACCCTTAGCAACAACAACGCACTCTAGTACCATCAACTTCACTCACCGATCCAGCAACAACAACGCACTCTGCCGACACCATTGCTTCTCATCAACCAACGCACTCCACCACCAGCAACGCACCTCTCTAACACACCCCACCAAACCAGCAACACCAGTTCACCTCACTAACCTAGCAAACCCAACGCAACCCTACCAACTAAGGCATATCGACGCACTCACCTCCCTAGCCTAGCCACACCAACGCACCCCATCGTCCTAGCATCCCCAACGCACCCTGTCACCCCAGTAACACCAGCATCACCTCGCTGGTAACCCTGGAGCACCGACACCAACCCAGGCACATCAACGCACCCTACCGACACGCCCACACTAACGCACCTCGCCGGCAGAACCAACGGAAAAAACCGGAAACAAAAACACAACGGAGATTTTCTCTCTATTTCCCTAACACCTTACTACCCCTCTTCCCTTAACACCCC
>NC_092287.1:25113837-25121337 GCF_036320965.1 Panulirus ornatus | reverse complement strand
GGTTCGAGTCCAGGAAAAGTGGTACCTGGCGTAAGATGTGTGCGTGTGTGTGTGTGTGTGTGTGTGTGTGTGTGTGTGTGTGTGTGTGTGTGTGTGTGTGTAAAGAACACTTCAGAACACTGCAAACACTTCAGAACACTACAGACACTTCAGCACTGTATAGAACACTTCAGAACTCTACAAAACACTTCAGAATTCTATAGAACACTTCAGAACTCTATTGAACACTACAGAACACTGTAGAACACAGCAGGACACTACAAAGCACTTCAGAGCTCTAAAGAACACCTGAGAACACTGTAGAACACTACAGAACACTTGAGAACACTGTAGAACACAGCAGAACACTGCAGAACACTGTAGAACACTACAGAACACTGTAGAACACAGCAGAACACGTTAATCTACGTCTCCAGTCCCAGCATCCAATGCCCGCCCGTGCCAGACAACGCTAAGCCACTCTTCCCCCCCACGCTCGGCGCCCTTACCGACCCGCGACGCAAGGACCAAAGTCCCCCGCGAGCCCTTCGGGTCGTTAGAACAAACTGGCCTTTGTCGCATTAGTAGTTTCTACATTTCCGTTGTTTTGGCGCAATATTGGCGGCCCCTGGCCATGAAGGTCGAGGCCCCCGCGCTCAGGCCATGGGCGGATCGCCCTTACATCCCCTGCCTGGCTACCTTGTATTACCATTCTCCCCAGTGTTATACATCTTGTAATCTGGTGCGTTAGAGGCGGGGTGTGTGTGTGTGTGTGTGTGTGTGTGTGTGTGTGTGTGTGTGTGTGTGTGTGTGTGTGTGTGGAGGGGAGGTGAAAGGGGAGAGTGAGTGGGGAGAGGAGAGTGGTAAGATGGAGGGGAATGGTGGGGGGGGGAGAGGGGAAGAAGTTTTGGGGAGGGGTAAGAGGGGAGGAAGTTTTTGGGGAGGAGAGAGAGAGAGAGAGAGAGAGAGAGAGAGAGAGAGAGAGAGAGAGAGAGAGAGAGAGAGAGAGAGAGAGAGAGAGAGAGAGAGAGAAATTAAACATCTGCCTCGTTTCCTCCCCCTCCCAACGAGCGCCGTAATGTATGCCCAAATCAGGAGTAAACCTGTCCAATGGAGGGAGGGGGCGCTGCATGTGTCCCCCCCCCCCACTTGCCTTCCCTTGCGACGCTCCCCGACGATGATGACTTACGACTCCGCCTCCGACACGATCTAACGACGCTACTTACGATGGCCTACGTCACTTCCCACGACCTACAATATCTATATCAATTATTGTGTGTGTGTGTGTGTGTGTGTGTGTGTGTGTGTGTGTGTGTGTGTGTGGGTGTGTGTGTGTGTGTGTGGGTGGGTGGTGGACATGGTTCAATGATATGTGGGGGGGGGGGTTAAGTGGTGATTTATAGCTGTACGGGGGCCGTGGTGTACGTGGGAGTACGTGGGAAGGACAGACGACCAAGTGACCAGATGGGAAAATGTTATATGCTGGAGGACAGTGAGTGTCCAAAGTTCATAACCTTATCTGTGGTTAATACAGGACTTGAAAGCAGAGGGCATTACCACGACCCACCACTCCCTCCGGCTCCACGGCGGCAGGAAAAAAAAGGGTCGGGAGGGGGCGAAGGTTCTGGGAGCTCTGAAGAATGTGTGGAAAGAGAGAACGTTATCTGGGAGGGCAAAATTGGGCATGTTTGAAGGAACAGTAGTCCCAACAAAATTATATGGTTGTGAGGCGTGTGTTATAGATAAGGCTGTACGGAGGAGGGTGGATGTGCTGGAAATAAAATGTTTGAGGACAATACGTGGTGTGAGGTGGTTTGATCGAGTAAGTAATGAAAGGGTAAGAGAGATGTGTGGTAATAAAATGAGTGTGGTTGAGAGAGAAGGTGTGTTGAAATGGTTTGGAGACATGGAGAGAATAAGTGAGGAAAATTGACAAAGAGGATATATGTGTCAGAGGTGGAGGGAACGAGGAGAAGTGGGAGACCAAATTGGAGGTGGAAGGATGGAGTGAAAAAGATTTTGAGCGATCGGCGCCTGAACATGCAGGAAGGTGAAAGGCGTGCACGGGATAGAGTGAATTGGAACGATGTGGTATACTGAGGTCGACGTGCTGTCACTGGACCGAACCAGTACATGTGAAGCGTATGGGGTAAACCATGGAAAGGTGTTGTGGGGCCTGGACGTGGATAGGGAGCTGTGGTTTCGGTGCTTTACACATGGCAGCTTGAGAATGGATGTGAACGGATGCTGCCATTCCTTCGGCTGTTCCTGGCGCTACCCCGCTAACGCGGGAAACGGCGACCAAGTACGAAAAACTAACATACACAGACAGTATTGGCAAACTTCTGTGCGTGAATAATCAAGCCGAAAAAGAGGAGACATGTCCGGTCTCTCCGTAATTACGTGGGAGGCAGCAGGGATAACCTCGGAGAGAGAGAGAGAGAGAGAGAGAGAGAGAGAGAGAGAGAGAGAGAGAGAGAGAGAGAGAGAGAGAGAGAGAGAGTGGGTGTGAGGTTGGTGGCCAAGTTGGGGTCAGGAGAGGTGTGTGGCTGAGTGGGTGTGGGTAGGGCGTGAGATGGGTGACCAAGACGGGTTGTAGGCGGGTGTGGGTGTGAGTGGGTGTGAGTGGGCGGGCGGGTGGGTGGAGATGGTTCATATTCCCAGCTTCAAACTCGATATGCTATTGATTTCTGGGTCGGACCAGCAACCCGGGGTCCAGCTCCCCATCCCATTTTCTTCAGCTACCCCTTCCTTAACCCCTCCCCCTCTCCAGAACAAACCCTCCCTGAAATCCCATCCCTTCTGCAACAGTCCCACCCACTCCATTAAACAAAAGGGAGGGGAGATGGGAAGGGAGTTTTGGTATAAGCAGTAAAGGGACAACAGAGTTTAAGAAAACGGGTGGTAGGCGTAAAGAAAACGTGCGGTGGGTGCAAAGAAAAGGAGAGACGGTAGTTAGAATAAGGATATGGAAGTTGTAGGAAATGAAAATGTTGGAGTGAAGAGAATGGGAAGCTGTGGTAAAGAAAAGAACTAGCAATGAAAATGGGAGGTAGAAAGGAGCGGTTCAAGAAAACGGGGTACAGTGGTGAATATAAGTCGTGAAAGAAAACACGAGATAAAGGTAAAGAAAAGGGGATCTGGAAGTAAAGTAAGAGAAGGTAGTGTTCAAGAAAACGGGAAGTAGAGGTAAAGAAAAAGGAAAAGTGGTAGTAAAGCAAATACGAGAACCGGTAAAGAAAATGGAAGGCAGTGGTAAAGAAAAAGGGGTAAGAGGTGGCGAGAAAATATTGGAGGGCATCAGTGGTGAAGAAAATGGGAGGTAGTGATATAGAAAAAGGGGGGAAGGGGGGGGGGGCGAAAATATTGGCGGGCAGTGGTGAAGAAAATGGGAGGTAGTGGTAAAGAAAAAGGGGGGAAGAGGGGGTGAAAATACTGGCGGGCAGTGGTGAAGAAAATGGGAGGTAGTGGTAAAGAAAAAGGGGGGAAGAGGGGGTGAAAATACTGGCGGGCAGTGAAGAAAATGGGAGGTAGTGGTAAAGAAAAAGGGGGGAAGAGGGGGTGAAAATACTGGCGGGCAGTGGTGAAGAAAATGGGAGGTAGTGGTAAAGAAAAAGGGGGGAAAAGAAGGGGTGAAAATACTGGCGGGCAGTGGTGAAGAAAATGGGAGGTAGTGGTAAAGAAAAAGGGGGGGGAAGAAGGGGTGAAAATACTGGCGGGCAGTGGTGAAGAAAATGGGAGGTAGTGGTAAAGAAAAAGGGGGGAAAAGAGGGGGTGAAAATACTGGCGGGCAGTGGTGAAGAAAATGGGAGGTGGTGGTAAAGAAATGGGTGGGGTAGATGTGTTGGGGGGGCCCCAACATCTTTATTAATGAGACAATCTTGGGAGGCGACATCCGGGACTACTTGAACCTGCAGAGGGATTTTTTGGGGGGAAACGTGGATTTTGAAGGAAGGAGATCCGGAGGGGGGGATTTTTTTTAAGGAATGGGAGGTTTGGAGTGGATGGGGGTTGTGTGGGATTTTTTTTTTAGGAAGCGGGAGGTTTGGTGTAGGAGATGGGGGTCCGAAGGGGATTTTTAAGTCCGAGTATTTTTGGAATAGAGGGATTTGTGGAGGATTTTCGGGGTAGGTGTTTTGGAGAAGCGGGATTTGCAGAGGATTTTAGGTATACGAATTTTGGAGAGGAAGGGTACGCATATTTGCTGGGGGGATTTAAGGGCCTAGGGACTTAAACACGATTTTAGGGAATGGGGATTTTTGGAATAATACTGGAAAGACTTTAAATATGGGGATTTGGGGAATCCGTGTGATTACGAGTTGAAAGTGGTAATCACGAAGAGGAAATAACGCAATGTAATGAAAAATAGGTAATTACACAATGTAATCAAATAGGTAATAACACAATGTAACCACAAATTGGTTATAACACAAGATAATCACAAATGGTAATAACACAATGTAACCACAAATTGGTTATAACACAAGATAATCACAAATTGGTAATAACACAATGTAACCACAAATTGGTTATAACACAAGATAATCCCAAATAGGTAATAACACAATGTAATCATAAATTGGTTATAAAAAGATAATCCCAAATAGGTAATTACACAAGGTAATCATAAATAGGTTATACACAAGATAATCATAAATAGGTAATTAAACAATTAACACAAAACCAACTTCCAATTTCCTGTCCATTAAACGCTTTATATCATTATCAAAAGAAACATTTCTTGTGTGTGTAATGTATGTAAAATAGGGTCATCCCGTCCTGGAGTGTTGCAGATAAGGATAAGGAAAAATATATAAGGAAATGGGCACAAGATAAGGAAAAATATATAAATAAATGGACACAAGATAAGGAAAAATATATAAATAAATGGACACAAGATAAGGAAAAATATATAAGAAAATGGGCACAAGGAAAAATATATAAGAAAATGGGAACAAGACGGAAGCGCAGACGATTTACAGTCAGATAAACGTATACACATTTATATCGTCTGAATTAATCACTATATCGTCCGGTGTCATATCGTGCACGTGTGGCTACACTGTATTGCATGATTTCATATCACTCGATTATATAACAGTCAGTTGATATACATCGAAGAGACGAAGCTAGGACGCCATTTGGTAAACATGTGATTGTGTATAACCTGATGATGTGATTATTACACGAAAGTGCACTTGGGAACTTTTCGTGTTTCAATTTCCCCGTGGACTCATAGGAATATATATATATATATATATATATATATATATATATATATATATATATATATATATATATATATATATATATATATATATCAGTTAACAAAGCATTAGAAAAATCTTAAATGTCTAAAATCAATATTTTGGTATTACATCGTTCGGAAAAATCGCCTGCATATATCGTCTGGCACAAAAGCTGACCAAATCATAATTATCAATGTATGATACATATCTATGTAGTATTATAGCATCGTATTCGTACTGTATGCTTTATATCGCCTGGTAATATCGTCCAGTATCAAACCACTTAGGTATCACCATTCACACTCTTATATCGTCCTACATCGCATATCGTCATATAACGCCAATTATCTTTCGTGTTTCATTTTCCCCGTGGACTCATAGGAATATATATATATATATATATATATATATATATATATATATATATATATATATATATATATATATATATATATATATATATCATGCATATACCATCCTATCGCCAGCAATATGAATGAGAAATATCGCTTATTTCTTCGCACATCTATTTCCGGGTTGACCAACCACTGTATCTATCAAGATTCTCGTAACCTTGCTTACTGTATTGATGCTAATACAACCAAGCCAATAGACTAACTAAATTCCTTTCTAATATCTAAATCAACCTCAAATTATACAAGGATCTACTTCATTCCAAAATATAAAATTCATGGCATTTAAAAAATATCTAAACAACGCCTAAAAGAAAAAGTGTCGACCTAATAAATTTACACAGAAAACGGAAAATAAAGATTGCACTAAAATCAACCCAGTCATTAAGAATAAAATTACAATGTTGATTATATGAAAAAAATAAAAAAAATCTATGTAAATCAGATGTATATGTGACATAGAACGTGATTAAAATTGCCCATAAAATCAATAAATTATATATGATAATCATATGGTATACGGTATATATTAGTAATATAATATATACATCTAAAATACTTATAAGATCATATACCTATATTATTCATATATTCAACAATATATAATCTATTTTCCGAAAATTTTACATCAAATAAAATTTCAAATGAGTGAAAAAATTGTGCCAATTGTTTGCAATGTAATTGTGTGAATGTAAGAAAATTTTTTTTTTTTCCTACGTGTAAATGAAATTTAGACAGGATTTAGTGCTTACAAAAACTGCTATGGCATTTAAACCCCTCCTGAGAACGACGGTACGACCCCCTGAGCACGACGGTACGACCCTTGAGCACGACGGTACGACCCCTGAGCACGACGGTACGACCTCTGAGCAGGACGGTACGACCCTTGAGCAGGACGGTACGACCCTGGAACACGACGATACGGCCCTTGAGCGCAACGGTACGACCCTTGGGCACGACGATGCGACCCTTGAGAGCGACGGTACGAACCTTGAGCACGACTGTACGACCCTGTAACACGACGGTACGACCCTTGAGCACGACGGTACGACCCTTGAGCACGACAGTACGACCCTTGAGCACGACGGTACGACCCGGGGTATGATGGCCCTTTAAGAGCGAGGTTAAAGAAGAGGTCATCAATATCCTTTGGTCGTCATGTCGTCTTCAAAGATTTAAACATGATAAAAATACAAAATGGCAGACACTGTATCCTTTTTTGATCTTCCTACATGTGTATTTTGATGGCAACAGATGGAATAATAATTGTATTCTGTATCTTCAAGGCTTCAAGGGAAGTATACATAATATACGGAATTAATAGCGAGAAGTATCTATACAATATATATATATATATATATATATATATATATATATATATATATATATATATATATATATATATATATATACACACGATTTCAAAAACATGAATAAATTCATTAATGTTAATGTACGCATTGGATTTATGACAACCCTTCGCATCCATAATTCTACAGATCTTATTTCAATAACCGATATATAAAAAGAGATGGTTTAATAAACCCTTGAGAAAAAGAGTCCTCCATTACAGTTGGCGAAAATTTGTCAATAAACCAACCATGACAGATATGGCTTACCATATGAGGAGCAGGTCATTCTTTTACACCTTCTCAATACCCCATCCCTACGACCCAGTGGCGTTTCATACATCCAATTACATTAATATAAACTCCGCAATTGAAACGGCACCCACATTACACGGAATTTATATGAGAAAACACGTATTATCGACATTTTTTTTCCCCCGGATAAGGTCGTTAGCGGCGTGTGGCAACTTTCCCGTCTTTTAAAGGAGATGCACCGGCCGGAGCGATTCA
>NC_092287.1:25096337-25111337 GCF_036320965.1 Panulirus ornatus | reverse complement strand
AACACTTACACACGGTACACTCCGTCAATGTACCGTGTTTTTCCCAGGGAAAAAAAAACATGAAATAAATTACTGAAATCAATTAATTGAAATGAAAATAGTCGTCCACCTCTACAGTATAATTAGGAAATTTCATAATCTCGACGCCCCCTGTCGACGGTGGGCAAGAGAGAGGAGGGGAGTGGGTATGGGCTGTGGGCAGAGGACGACACCACCCACCCTCCCCCACACCAAGCACGGGCGCGAGAAGGGAAACTGTGGGGTCGTGTGTGGGGTCGTCACAGGCGGAGTCGTGCGTGGGGTCGTAGGCTCGGAAGGCGTAGTCGTGTGTGTGTGTGTGTGTGTGTGTGTGTGCTGTGGCGGAACCCCCCCCCCCCCCCCCCCACCCCCGGGCGAAGCCTTTTACAGCATCCTCAAAGATAAACAAGTTTTGAAAACATCAGCGTTTCTTATTCCCAGATAATCATGGTGAGGGAGGAGGAGGGGAGATGGTGGTACACGAGAGAGAGAGAGAGAGAGAGAGAGAGAGAGAGAGAGAGAGAGAGAGAGAGAGAGAGAGAGAGAGAGAGAGAGAGAGAGAGAGAGAGAGGCGTATATGTGAGGGATGAGGAGAACGAGTGATGGAAAGGGAACGAAGGATGAGAAGGAAGGGGGAGCTGTAGTATTAAAAGGGAGAGGGCCAGGTGGTGGAGAGAGAGAGAGAGAGAGAGAGAGAGAGAGAGAGAGAGAGAGAGAGAGAGAGAGAGAGAGAGAGAGAGAGAGAGAGAGCCCCCCCTCGTCATCCTTCGTAACCAAACCAAAGTAACAGAAGGGCCCCAGCATCAGGCTACACACACACCCCCTCCCTCACTCCCACCTTTCCCTGGCCTGTAAAACACCATAATGAACACATTTCCAGCGAAGAGCCACGACAGCGGGATCTGCCACTCCCCCTGGAAACACCCACCCACACCCCCTCACGCGCGCGCTAACTGCCTTCCTGCTATTCCAGACGACAAAGAAAGAGGTGTAGATGAGGATGTAGTCCGCCAGCCCCCCCTACACACTCTCTCTTCCAGCCCACCCGCCCAAGCCGAGGGTGAATCTGCCTGGAACCTGGAACCCGTTGCGTCTGGCAACTGGGGTATCTTCCAGGGCCAGGCGGCCCCGGCCTGGAACATGGTACAGTCATAAATCATTCCCGGACGCCCTCCTCCTCCCATCCCCACCAGCCTCCAATCCAGTTAGTCTTCCACCCTCGAGACGGCCTGGAAAATTCTCTCTCTCTTTTTTTTGTCTCTCTTCCTTAGCCTCTTCATAAAAAATGGCGACCACGATGTTGGATAGCTCCAGATATAAGCAGGACAGAAAGGCGTGTGGGGACACTGGAGGCGCGGACGCGATGGGAAAAATATTTAGCTTCGTTCAACATTTTTCCAGGCGACGACCTGGAATCATAATAATAATGATGAAAAAAAACACCCCACCACCTCACGTCGACCCTGCATGGAAATCGTCCGACTGGGGCGACTCCTGGAAATTAAAAAATGGCGCCTTCCAGAGGGGCGACATGGGAGGAGACGATTAGGGAAGGGGAGAGAGCCCGCTCGGAGGGAGCTAAGCTGCTTTACATGCTAAAGAAAACGAGTGGCTGGAATTTGACTATGGCGGTGGTGCGTGCTGAGTGGCCGAGACGGGCTGGAAGGGAGGGGCTCCTGGAAAGACCGAGGGGGCGCTGGAAGCCTCGATCGCTCCGCCATGCAAATTGGATGTCGTAAAACGTCCACCAGTGAGGGGGCGCGCCCACGACCATCTTCCAGGATCCAGGGGAAGCTTTACTGGAAGGGGGGAAAGGGGGCCTCCTCCACCCCTAACCACCATCCTGGAAAGCTCCTTCGCCTTTTATTCGTTGTTTACATACGTGATGCGCATATCGGGCGTACCAGGCGACCTGTCACGCAGGATTTCCAGCAACAAACGCTTCTCTGGTATGGAACATTTTTTCCTTTATCTTGTCCCCTCCTTTTCTTAAAATGAAACCAGACTTGTTGTACAAGACCTAAGGGGTGTGTTTGGGGGGTGTGTGTTGAGGGGTGTGTGTGGGGGTGTGTGTTGTTGTGCCGACAAAACACGTCTGTGAAACACTTACCCCCCGACACTCGTAAGACACAACACTGATGGACTCTCATAAGGAGTTACGTCAGTTCATGAAAAGGAAAAAAAAAAAAAGGAAGAGGAATACAAAACGAAGTAACATGGACGGACTGATCCCACAGAAGGGAAAGGGCGGGCCCCCTTCCTGAATCAGAGGAGGGGCCCTCCCTCATAAAACAAGGGGCCCAAGTGTTACACAGATTTAAGGGAGAGAGAGAGAGAGAGAGAGAGAGAGAGAGAGAGAGAGAGAGAGAGAGAGAGAGAGAGAGGAACCTGTTGCGGATACATGGAATACATAGAGGATACATGGAATACAGAGGACCTATGGAATACATACATCTTAAGAGTACAGAGTGTCCTACATGGCACGTGGCACACAAGGATACAGGGCCGCCTCGCAGGACACATGAAGCCCTCAGATACAAGGGCGTCCCCAGGATACAGGAACCCTAAAGGACACGATGCATCCTACAAGGGATACCCGGACCTTAAGGGAAGGTCTGGCTCTCGTGAGACGCAGTGCATCAAGAAGCCCTGATCCTGAAACCTTGGTTGAGATCATATCTTCCCTTTAGGCATACAGGCCCTGACAGTCCACGGGCCCTTGGGGACCCCTAGACCCTGATTCTGAGACCCTAGTTCTGAGATCATGTATTCCCTCACGACATACAGGCCCTGAGGAAACAAGGACCCTGAGAGGACAAGGGCCCCTGAGGACAAGAGGGGGGGGGGGGGGCGCCCTGAAATTACGTAGGCACTGAGGACACAAGCGGTCCTGGGGTACCTAATGGGGGCCCTTGAAGACACACACACACACACACACACACACACACACACAGACCCTGACGACATATAGAACCCTGAAGACACAGGATTGTGGTGTGTGTGTGTGTGTGTGTGTGTGTGTGTGTGTGTTGAGGTGGGGGGGGGGGGAACAGGAGGGAGCAGGGAGTCCTAGCTCCCCCCCCCGTCCTTCCTTCCATCTCAGCAGAGACCATTGGCATTTCAGCCTTACCTCGGGTCTGTTTGCCCAACCCCCAATCCAAACCTCGTTTCTAATTCTCCATCACCACCACCTACCCCCCCACCCCTCCCACCACACAACCCCCACCCCCCCCACCTACCCCACTACAACCCCCCCCCCTCCCCAAACCTGAAAAAAAAAGAAAGAAAAAAAAACTTTATGAGAGAAAAGCTTACCTTCCATTCTAAAGTTGGGCTGAATTATTCCAGGGGCGACCACTCCACCTAATGCTGTGTCCAGTTCGGTAAATATTAGAGAGGTGGAGAACGACGTCGTCTGGGGGGGAGGGAGGTGAGGTGGGTGGTGGGCGGTGGGCGGCCATGAAAGATTCACACTGGCCGTCTCAGGACAGTTTAAAGGATTGGGTGGCATTTGCCAGCGTTGGGGGATGTGTGTGGGGGGGTGTTGAGGGGTTGGGGGTTTTGAGGGGGAGAGGAGGAGGAGGAAGGACTGGAATGACAAAAGACGCCCCCCACGCCCCCCCTCCACACCCCCAAGCGACGCTTATTGTTTCTTACTTGTTGGTGTAAGCGAAGGAGGGGGGGGGGGAGGTTACAGGGGAGAAGAGAAAAATGGGGTGGGGTGGCGGGGAGGAAAGGTGTAGTGAGTGGGGTGGATGGGGAGGGATTTACAAGGGAGAAGAAAAGGGGAGGAGGGGGAGGAAAGGCGTACCATGGGAGACGAAGAGGAGGAAAGGTGTAATGGGGAGAAGGATGGGGAGATAAGGTGGCCATGGGAGAAAAGAAATGGGGAGAAAAGGGTGTATTCTGCCGGTGTAAGCTGGTGCAGGGGAGATGGGGAGGAGATAAGGTGTAGCTGGGGGGAGATATGGACGTCGAGGGGAGAGGATGGGGAGATTATAAGCATCGCAAAAACACGAATTATATAAAAGTAACAGCAAAAACAAAAGCAACAAACAAACAACATACAAACAAGTGCACAAAAGGGAAATGAAAACAAACACAAAAACAATATTGATCACATAAAGATTACAAAAAAAAAAATTATATGAAATTTTAAAAAATCTAAAACAAAACACTATCAAAGCGATTAACAAAAACAGCAAAAATGCGTTTAAATAAAATGGGCGAGAAAAATTCCTTAGCGAGAATGTTTATAATAAAACTAAAAAAAACAGACAAAAACAGAATGAGATGAGGTCAAACCTTACAAATACAACAGCAAAACAAAGACAATAACACGTGTACAAACACAGCTTCGTTCCCCAAAAACTGATCTCAGAACGTTAACAAATACATCAAACCAAAAAAAACAAGGAATATATCCCAAAACAAGGAATCGTTGGGAGCAAACACAAGACATTTGACAACAAAAAAAATCGACTGAAAACAAAACAGCAAAAATAATAATCATACACAAAGACAAAAACAACAAAAATAATACAAAAAAGCAAGGACAAAATCAAAGACAGGCAGCAATAACCTTTAAAAAAAAAAAACACCACGCAAATACAGGAACAAAAAAATAAGGAGGTGGGGGGGGGGGGGGGGCATGGCAACGACAGCGCCACCATAACCTCTGCGTCGAAAGTCTGAACTAACCCAAGTGTTTACGATTTGAAGGCCAATGATTGGCTGTTCCATCTTTCACGTTTGCCTTTGTTTATTTAGATGCTTGGGGGGAGAGGAGGAAGAGGGGACTGGGGAGGAAGGTTGAGAGAAGAGAGAGGAGGGGAGATAAGGAGAAAAGGGGGGAAGGGGGGAAGCTGAATTACAGTAGACACAAGCCTGCATCATTCCAGGTTCTGATTGGTTGATCGCCATCATGTATTCATTCCCCCGGCGTTGCTATTGGCTATGGGAGGGTGAAATCCTGCAGAGCTGATTGGCTGGCGTACTCCTCCCCTTTTTAACGGCGTTTGGTTGGTCAACGGTGTGAACAAATGCTCAATGATATATATATATATATATATATATATATATATATATATATATATATATATATATATATATATATATATATATATATATTCCTATGAGTCCACGGGGAAAATGAAACACGATGAGTTCCCAAGTGCACTTTCGTACAATAATCACATCATCGGGGGAGATAACAAGAAATATGTCAGTTATATTTCATATTCAATCAGTGAGTAATCAGGTTTATTAAGTCATTAATGAGAATCATTCTGAAGTAATCAGCTCTCAAAATACTGGGTATTACCACCTCATTCCTGAAGATCAACACGCCGATATTTGAGCCACAGATATTGAGATATTCGAGAATAACATCAGCACAGCAACTCGCTCACTAAGAGACAATATTCATGGCATGCAATTCCAGCTCAACTCAGCCAGACTTCAGCTCTGGAATGAGATGGGACTCTAGATAACTTATATCGAAAGTTGGAGGTGATTAATTATGCAAATCATGCACGAACAGTTATGCAAATTATGCACGAAAGGAGATGACGAAGTATCAAGCACCCAGATACAGGCCAGATGTAAGTAGCAATACACCATGTCTTCAACACGCCACATATGGGTTACGTTCAAACGACCCCATGATACGAACGCCTGATCGAGAGCAGCTATGCAAATGAGGACGAATGTGGATTTGTGTACGAGAGAAAAAGAGAGAGAGAGAGAAAAAAAAAGGTTGAACCCAATTACCACCCCAATTATCAGCTTATTATAATCACATTCATGAATGTTTAATGTTCAAGGGAGATAACTGACATTTATCTTAACCTGGCCTAAACAGTGGTCAGGTAAACTAGAAAATGTGATATATATATATATATATATATATATATATATATATATATATATATATATATATATATATATATATATATATATCTATATATATATATGTGTGTGTGTGTGTGTGTGTGTGTGTGTGGGTTGGGCCATTCCATGTCTGTTTCCCTGCGCTACCTCGCTAACGTGGGAGACGGCGGTTAAGTATAATAATGATGATGATGATAATGTTGATGATGATGATGAATGATGATGAATGATGATGATGATAATAATAATAATAATAATAATAATAATAATAATAATAATAATAATAATAACAACAGCAAGAATTAGCAGGTAAGAGACCCACACCTGAGAGGGTTGTATCAGCCATTTAATAAGCTAATAACCACGAATAACTAATCTTTATAATAATGATAAACATAAACAGAGAAGGTAAAGAAAATAATGTTTTTTGTTGATGATACAAAACACAATGATTGGATTACCAGATGATTAAAAATATGTAAATATCTCTCAGATACAATCCATAAATGAGGTGGGGAGATTGGGGTGTTGGGGAGATGGTGGGGAGAGGTGTGGGTGGGGAGATGGGGATGCTGGTGGGGAGATGAGGTGATGGTGGGGGAGATGGGGGTGTTGGTGGGGGATGGAGTGTTGGTGGGAAGACGGGGTGTTGGTGGAGAGATGGGGGTGCTGGTGGGGAGACGGGGTGCTGGTGGGGAGACGGGGTGCTGGTGAGGAGACAGGATGCTGGTGGGGAGATGGGGTGCTGGTGGGGAGATGGGGTGCTGGTGGAGAGATGGGGGTGTTGGTGGGGAGAGGAGGTGTAGGTGGGGAGAGGAGGTGTAGGTGGGGAGATGGAGGTGTAGGTGGGGAGAGGAGGTGTAGGTGGGGAGATTTCGTGTGGGTCGAAAGGGTTGTTAGACAACTGTGTCCCCGAGAGACAAGTGTGCACTACAACAATGTTATGATCTCACAACACAGTATGATGTTGTGGTCTTGCGTCACAACACAGTATGATGTTGTGGTCTTGCGTCACAACACAGTATGATGTTGTGGTCTTGCGTCACAACACAGTATGATGTTGTGGTCTTGCGTCACAACACAGTATGATGTTGTAGTCTTGCGTCACAACACAGTATGATGTTGTAGTCTTGCGTCACAACACAGTATGATGTTGTAGTCTTACGTCACAACACAGTATGATTTTGTAGTCTTACGTCACAACACAGTATGATGTTGTAGTCTTACGCCACAACACAGTATGATGTTGTAGTCTTACGCCACAACACAGTATGATGTTGTAGTCTTACGTCACAACACACTGATGTAACGTTCTCACCACACCCCACAATATATTGTCGTCTCACGTCACCTCACAACATGTTGTGATCAGTGTTGTGACCTCACATCAATCACTTGTCTTCGGGACTCCTCACAAGGGTTAGGTCAAAGGTCAAACCCATCATCATACCCAAGGGTCGTACCGTCGTGCTGAAGGATCGTAACGTCGTGCTGAAGGGTCGTACCGTCATGCTCAAGGGTCGTACCGTCGTGTTCAAGGGTCGTACCGTCGTGCTCAAGGGTCGTACCGTCGTGCTGAAGGGTCGTACCGTCGTGCTCAAGGGTCGTACCGTCGTGTTCAAGGGTCGTACCGTCGTGTTCAAGGGTCGTACCGTCGTGCTGAAGGGTCGTAACATCGTGCTCAAGGGTCGTACCGTCGTGCTCACACAATGGTGAAGCCAAAGACTTTTCTTTCACCCTTAAGAAACGAATATATATATATATGACCCTTCCTCTCTGCTGGTGTGACCCCAGGATGACCAGCCCCACCCACCCTGGACCTCGAACATATTGATAGCAGACCAGTGAGTAATTACCAGGACCCAACACTCGGACAAGTTTCATTTCAGGCCGCCCATAGTTTGCCCTAACGCCACCAGGGGGTGGGAGGCCCGTAGTTTGGCCGCAGACCACCAGGGGGTGGAGGGTTTGGGCCCGCCTCCTCCTCCCCCCCTTCCCACCACAGCAGCGCGCCAGATGTAAAAGCGATCAATGATTTTACATGTAAAAAAAAAAAAAAAAAGAAAATTTTTTTTACACTGTCGTTCAAGCCGCCGGATCTTCATTTGCTTAAAGCAAGTTCTAGAGCTAGTTTTAATCTCTCTCTCTCTCTCTCTCTCTCTCTCTCTTCTCTCTCTCTCTCTCTCTCCTATTATCTTTTTTAATGTATATCTGCTTCGTCTATCTAGCTTAGTTTACATCTACATGCGTACCTATCTATCTACCTCGTATCTATCTATCTATCTATCTATCTATCTATCTATCTATCTATATATATATATATATATATATATATATATATATATATATATATATATATATATATTAACAACTGAAGTAAAAGTATGAATATTACATATACATTAAGCCGGGTGTGTCTGGATAACACAATTTATTAAGCAATTCAAAACGGTCATAATTTAATAACGAATAAAAATCAATGATAAATTTTGATGAATACATTCTTTTTTTTTCGGGTGTGGTTTAATTACTAAGACCCAGGTGGTTTTCCGGAAGGACTGAAACCCCCCCCCCCCACACACACACCCACTACGGGGTTGGGTTGGTGTGTGTGTGTGTGTGTGTGTGTGTGTGTGTGTGTAGGGCGTGCAGGGCAACAGATGTGGAGATCAGCTGTTCTCTGCAACCCGTTATTATACAGGTGTGTACTCTGACGTCACTCCCTGTTGCTGTTCTTATCAACTGCTGTTGTTACTGTTGCTGCTGTTCCGTCTGTTCACCCCCGTGCCTCTGTTGCCGTCACTGTTGCGCCTTTCTACCACCACCGTTTTTACCGTTGTGACTACCGTTGCTGTTGTATTTCCCTGTTGTTGATGCTGTTGTTGTTTTATACCGTTGGTATTGCAGACGCTTCTCACAATCCTATTCCCAAACCCGTCTTCTCCCATCCCTCACAACTCATCCCCATCCCTCACAACTCATCCCCATCCCTCACAACTCATCCCATCCCTCACAACTCATCCCCATCTCTCACAACTCATCCCCATCCCTCACAACTCATCCCCATCCCTCACAACTCATTCCCATCCCTCACAACTCATTCCCATCCCTCACAACTCACAACCATTACCTCTCATTCCCCCCTCCCTACCCGCTCTCCCCCCATTCATAACACTGGTCTACAACCAGTTACTGGAGAGTCTGAGAGACGTCCAGAAATAATCACCACGAGTCCAATTAACCGCGCGCCCGCGCGCGCTCGATTTTTCGCCAGAGCCGTGCTTGAATTGACGAAGAACAAACCACCTCCGCCGTGACTGTTGACCAGATACGACCATTTGGACTTGGATTCAGGGGGGGGGGGCGAGATATGAGTCTCACGGCCTCCCTCCCCATATACCGCCCCGCCCAGTGATGGAAACGAGAGAGAGAGAGAGAGAGAGAGAGAGAGAGAGAGAGAGAGAGAGAGAGAGAGAGAGAGAGAGAGAGAGAGAGAGAGAGAGGTCGTCTTCATCCCTGGCCAAGCTAACCTGCGCTGTGTGGTGGTCAGCACAGCAGGAGGCTGCCCATATATACCCAGATAAGGTCATAAACACTATCGCGCTCCGCGGGAACGTTTTCTTTCACCTGCACGTCATAACAATACCTCCTCACCCTCACTTCATTTTTTTTTTTTTTTCGTCTCATTTTCCCCCCTCCCCTCACCGCTGCCTCCTGGAAAACCCACCACAATCCCTCACACTTCTCCTCTCCCTGTGTTATCGCCTCCTCATCATTCCCCATCTAACTTCACCCCCCCCCTCATAAACTCTCCTACAACCCCCTGACGCCCTCATTATTCTTAAGTACTACCACTCATATCCCCCAGTTACTCATTACTTACCTCATTTCCCTCATTCATTACCCCCCTCCTGCCTCATCATTACTACGACTCTCAGTGCTTCAGTAGTACACTCCCCCCCTCATTATTTCTTAATGCCCCTGTATCTCACTGACGACCCTTGAGCATGACGGTACGACCCTTGGACAAGGCGGTACGACCCTTGAGCGAGACGGTACGACCCTTGAACGTGAGGGTACGACTCTTGGACACACACACCTCCCTTCCACCACCCAGGCTTCGCGAAATACATATCCAAATCAACAGAACCAATCAATGACTTACAAGCAAATAAGATAATGAACTTCAATCAATAAACTAATAAATGGTTTATAATTAACTTAATTACACAGGTATCTCTTCTACATGGCATCCGATATTGATTTATATCAAATACATGCGATTAATCAAAATATATATTCTTCTAATCTATAACAAAATATTATTATTATTATCATCATCATCATTATTATTATTATACTTAGCCGCCGTCTCCCGCGTTGGCAAGGTAGCGCAGCACACACACACACACACACACATATATGTATATATATTAATTTTCTACAAATTACAATTGATAATTCTTATTACTTTCAATTGTATTAATTCTTTTCTGTACTTTGGGGAAATTAGCATCAATTTTCTTATCAAAACAGTATTACAATACCTTTTAGCTTTTTCTCTCTAGCTTAAATCATTTTTCTTTATTTGGCTACTCCACTATGACATTCATTTATGAAATTAAATGATATATTTTGGAACGAGGTAGAACAGTTATCATATACTAATTGAACTTCAGTTTCTCGTTTTCTTTCAAAATCTTACAACTTTTTCTTTAATCTTTTTAATAATCATTTACTTTTAATCTTTATTTGTATCTTTATTCATTATCATTACTTTTTTTTAAAATCATTCTATACCTTCTTGTGTTTCCCACTTACGTGAGGTAGCGTCAAAAGCAGACGACTATAGCGAACGAGGAAAGATCTGAGCTCCGTTTTCTATCCCTACATCTAGAAAGTACTAATACAGGAGGGAAGGATTTACCTCCCCACCCCATCCTCTTCTCTTGTCTCTTAGTCGCCTTCTGCAACACGCAGGGGGGGGGGATTGGATGAATGGAAGGGGTAAACGTGGGGTAGAATTCTTCTCCCCCCCCCCCGACAAATCCCACAGGAATTCAAATACACGAAAGCTCAAAAAAGGACCTGCGCATTCAAATCCCTCGGGTGCAGCAGCGGTATGCAAATGCGACATGAACCCCACGATAATGACATTTAAAAGCCAACTTGAAAGCGAGTCGGCAGCCATCTCAAACATCAGCATCTTAAACCTGCCCCCCCATCTAAATTTCCCCTCCACCCACCCTCAAGTTCCCCCACCCACACCTCCCACTTCGATACCCGGCGATAAACTCTTAAGTTAAGCATCTGGACAGAGGTTCCACTTGTAATTAACCACACGCACGCACACACACACACACACACACACGTCCCTCCCCCTCCTCCACTGCTCCCTGACCGCCCCTCTCCCACCCCCCACAGAACGGGTTACGCGCGGTCTATCGTATGCAAATGAGGCGGAGTAATCTATATGCAGGGGTCGACCCGCAACACCTATGTATTGATATGCAAATGCACGCTGTCGCGAAGTCTTATTTATACCGGACACCTCTCCCGTCTTGACCTAAACTGTATGTAAAACTCGCCTCTTATCTTGTGTTCCAGGTGTATATATATGTGTTGCGGTACATGTCTTGCGGCTCAGTGTGTGTGTGTGTGTGTGTGTGTGGGTGGGTGGGTGTGTGTTTTGCTCTCCTGATTGTTCAGGAGAACAGTGGAGCGACCACTTAACGAAGCGACCCCTTTAACGACCCAACCACACCATTTCGCACCGGTGTTGATCCACAATTGGATAACGAACCACCTTCATCCTTTCATGGACCACTACGTGGCGTGATCTCAAGTGGTCCTTAGCGATGTGGTCAAGAGTTCCAGATGATGTGTGACGAGGCCAACTTGTCTTTCCAGAACAGATCAAGTTATGACAAGTCAAAGGTCAATCAAGATGACCACCATCATAATGGGTCCCCTCTTATTACACACACACACCCACACACACACCCACACACACACACACACACACACACCCACACACACTGCTCGTCCCGACTCGCTCCAGCCTGGACTCGCATCCTACACTCCGGTTAGGAGCTACTGCACCATCCCCGCCACCGTCACATCTCTTGCCACCGGAGATCCCTCGTCCCCAGGTTGCAGTCCGGTACCACAACCACACCCAGCTTATCCCAGCTTCTTGTACAAGCCAGCTACCAGAACAATCTCATCCCAACCAGTGTGAACAGCATCAAGAATCACTCGATTAAATTCTAACCTCCAACTTATGTAAATATTCTGTTTAACAACTTTTTTTGTAATATAGCTCCGGCGTTTATGTTACAAGTATTCGCTCTACACTCAAGCCACCGATTTAATGAATTCTACACACCATTAATCTCTTCTTCTTCTTCTTCTTCTTTTTCTAATTCATATTCTTCTTATTATTTCTACAATCATCAATATAACTGTCATTATCAGTAGTGTTAGTAGTAGTAACTGTAGTAGTAGTAGTAGTAGTAGTAGTAGTAGTAGTAGTAGTGGTAGTAGTAGTGTTAGTAGTAGTAGTAGTAGCAGTAGTAGTAGTAGTAGTAGTAGTAGTAGTAGTAGTAGTAGTAGTAGTGTTAGTAGTAGTGGTGTTAGTAGTAGTAGTAGTAGTAGTAGTAGTAGTAGTGTTAGTAGTAGTAGTGTTAGTAGTAGTAGTAGTAGTAGTAGTAGTGTTACTAGTAGTAGCAGTAGTAGTAGTGTTAGTAATAGTAGTTGTAGTAGTAGTGGTGTTAGTAGTAGTAGTAGTAGTAGTAGTGTTAGTAGTAGTAGTAGTAGTAGCAGTACACAGTCCCACAATATCATCATCGTACCCAGGAAGGTAAGGTGATGTACCCCAAACCGTAGTCATTATAATACATACGATACCCGACACACCTCTCCCTCGCTCCACCTCCTCCCAGGAACTCTCCAAAAACGTCTTCCCAAGTCCTTAAGTCCTTCCCCTCCAAGAAAGAAAGAAAGAAAAAGCCCCCCTATCCTTCTAGAGAACTCACATCCCACACTTCGGGTACAAGCTATTGCACCATCCCCGCCACCGTCACATCGCCTGCCACTGGAGATCCCTCGTCCCCAGGTTGCAGTTCGGTACCACAGCCACACCCAGCTTATCCCAGCTTCTTGTACAAGCCAGCCACCAGAATAACCTCGTCCGAACCAGTGTGAACAGCAAAATCCCCTCCCTCCAATCAATACTCCAAGGTAACCCTCCAAAATCCTTCACCTCCAAAAAAAAAAAAAAAAAAAAAAAAGTCTCCAATCATGAATATAAATAGCTTTCACACCCACATCCCGAAATATAAGTAGCCTTTGTCTTGCACTGCTACCCAGACGAGCGATTAAACAGATACTTTACACACTTAAAGATAAGACACTTTTATACTTTACACACTTAAGATTAGACACTTTTATACTTTACACACTAAAAGATTATACACTTTTATACTTTACACACTTAAGTTTAGCATTTATTTACACACTTAAAGATTACACACTTTTATACTTTACACACTTAAAGATTACACACTTTTATACTTTACACACTTAAAGAAAAAAAGAAAAAGTTTTTTAAAGGAAAATAAAATTTAAACCCCCGTTTCCCGGGGGGGTTTTTAGTAATGGCAGTTCAAAGGGGTTTAAAAGGGGGGAGGGTGCTGATGGAGGGGGGAGGGTAAGGGGGAAGTGGGGGAGGGGGAAAAGGGTTTTTTGCCATTGAAACACAGGCATTACATCATCGTAAATAAAGGGGGGAGGGGGGTTTTCCGGGGTTTGTAGGGTTTTAAATTTAAAGCAAAAATTCGTTTATAAAGGGGGAACTTAAAAAAAAAAGGGGGTTTTTGTCATTAATCCTATAACCCCCGTTTTTTCAAAAAAAGGGGTTTTCATTAGTACTATTACCCCCCTATTTAAAGGGTTTAAATTTAAATTTTACCCCGTTTTCAAGGGTTAAAATTTTTTAAAAAAAAATAAAAAACCCCCAAATTCCCCGGTTAATTCCCTTTAGTATTCCCCCCTATTTTAAAGGGGGTTTAAATTTTTTATACCCGTTTCAAAGGGTTAAAATCAATTTTTCCCCCCATTCAAAAAAGGGTTTAAATATTTAAGTCATTATTTTTTTCCCCGTTTTTCAAAGGGTTAGTCAATACCCCCCCTTTTTTTAAAGGGGTTTTTGACCCCTTTAATTTACTTAGGGGTTTTTTTTACCGTTATATTCGTCTATAATATATCAGTAATCAAATGGTTATATCAAGTTAGTGAATGGGGGTTTTAAAGTGTGTGATTGAAGGTTAAAACATTTATGGGTGATCCCGGTCCCATTATTTGGGGTTAAACATACACCCCAAAGGGAATAAGCTTTGGGGGTTAACAAACCCGGTTTTAAAAAGTCAAAAACAGGCGATAAGCCGGTGTTTTGTTAAAAAAACCCACACAGTAATGAAGGGTGGTGTAACTTTAACACAGGTAATAATTTTTTTGTCAAAAAAAGGTGATCCAGGTGGTTTTCACAGGGATTTAACAGGTGTTAAAAAAGGTGATTCAAGGGTTTTTTAACCAGGTGATAAAAAAGGTGTTAACCCCGGTTGGGGTACACAGGTGTTAACACAGGTGATAAGAGGGGGCGGTTTTTATTTAACCCCAGGGTTTTATTCGCTTTGGGTTTTTCAACCTTTTTAAAACGGGTGAACGCGGGGTGGTTTTGTTGGGGTGTTTGTGTTTTGTTGTGTTTTTGTGGTGGGAGGGGGGGGGGGAAAACCATCCCCCAGCCTCGTTTGACTTTTCATGAATTTTTAAAAGAAAGGGTTTTATCTCAAAAGCCGGGGGCTGCTTCTTTCTTCCTTCCTTCTTCTTTCATTCTTTCTTCATTCCTTCTTTCACTCTTCCTTCCTTCTTCTTTCACTCTTTCGTTCTTCTTGCTTTTCTTCCTTCTTGCTTTTATCCTTTCTTCCTCCTTTCATTCTTCCTTCCTTCTTTCATTCTTTCTTTTTTCTTTTTCTTGATCTTTTTTCCCTCTACTTTTCCTCTTCTTTCTACCTGTATTTCTCTCTCTTT
>NC_092287.1:25078837-25091337 GCF_036320965.1 Panulirus ornatus | reverse complement strand
TGTTTCATTTTCCTCGTGGACTCATAGGTATATATATATATATATATATATATATATATATATATATATATATATATATATATATATATATATATAGTTATAAGTCCCAACAACTCTACGCAAGCCCCTACATCAGTGACAACAACACACTCGACTCTCCGCAACGAACTCTACAGACTCGCCATGGTGGAGGGGGGAGGGGGGGGAGAGGAAGACTCTCCATGACCACAGGGGGACATCAACTGCACAACCCCCCCCCGACCCTCCAACCCCCCTCCCCCCACATGGCCGATCCCCATAAAAATTTGGTCACCCAAATACGTCATCTTTTATGCATGTGGGATGCAAGCCAGTTACCACGGGGGAGGGGGTACCTGGGACAACCCAGTTACCATGGGGGATACCTGGGACAACCCAGTTACCATGGGGGATACCTGGGACAGCCCAGTTACCATGTGGGGGTACCTGGGACATCCTAGTTACCATGGGGGATACGTGGGACAGCCCAGTTACCACGGGGGAGGGAGGGGGGGATACCTGGGACAGCCCAGTTACCATAGGGGGTACCTGGGACAAGCCTAGCCTATATGGCTAGGAGAAAGCTGGCTAGGATAAAGCTGGCTTATGTATGTCAAGTTTAAGCTTATTCCTCTAAGATAAGCTTCTCTTACATGGCTAGGAAAGAACGTGGTTTATCATGGTTTGGTCAAACCTGGTTTACATGGCTGAGATCAACCCATAAACTTGACTTATGTGGGCTAGGACAGGGTTCAATGATCTGGCTAGGAGAAGCCCTGCTAGGACAGGGTTCACTGGTCTGGCTAGGAGAAGCATTGCTAGGACAGGGTTGAGTGACTTGGCTAGGAGAAGCATGGCTTATGAGGCTAGGACAAGCCTAGCAGCCTCTTTAGCTGTTGTAGTTCTGGTTATAATCACACAACTAACAACAAAATACAACTGGCTGTTGTAGTTCTCACGGGTACTGTAGAACAGCACAATACAACTTGCTGTTGTTGTGATGAATACTGTATAAATACCCAACCTGCCTACTGTAGCCGTGATACACGCTGTATTCATACAATCTTCCCCCACCGCGGGATAATGAACACACGCACAGAACACCTGACCAGTGCAGGTGTTCACTGTTCACACGGACGATGAACACCGCGGGTGTTCATCCTCACCAGCAGAACAGGTGACAGGTTCTGTGTGTGTGTGTGTGTGTGTGTGTGTGTGTGTGTGTGTGTGTGAGGGGAGGGGGTGGGGGAGAAGGGAGAGTAGACGGGAGCTGACAGGTTCAAACACCCCCCTCCCCCCCCCCCCGTCACCTCATTTCCATATCTGTCTATTCCCGTCAATACTGAAAGGCTTCATCTCTCTCTCTCTCTCTCTCTCTCTCTCTCTCTCTCTCTCTCTCTCTCTCTCTCTCTCTCTCTCTCTCTCCAGCCACCAGCTCTCACTCCTCCTCTTCTTCTACCTCTCACTCTCCCTTCTGTCCAACCCCCCCTACCCCCCCTCCCCCTCCTCCGTCTTTGATGTGACCAGCACGACACACACACACACACACACACACACCACACACACACACACAGAACAAAAAAACAAAAACAAAAAAAAAATACTTCATTTGCATCCGACTGGACCATAAAATCCATCAGTGTCACATTCAAACGAGAAGACATTTATTTGCCCACATCAGCACTTGAAGCACACCACTCAATATACCTTGGTATGATGGGGGGTGGGAGGGGGTGAGGGGGGGTGAGGAGGAGGAGGAGGAGGAGGAGGAGGAGGACGAGGAGGAGGAGGAGGAGGAGGGAGAGGAGGAAGAGGAGGAGGAGGAAGAGGAGGAGGAGGAGGAGGAGGCCATCGTACTTCTACCACCACCACCACACCACTCACTGCCCGAGACCAGGGAGGGAGAGAGAGAGAGAGAGAGAGAGAGAGAGAGAGAGAGAGAGAGAGAGAGAGAGAGAGAGAGAGAGAGAGAGAGAGAGAGAGAGCACTACCTAATGACCCCCCAGCACCATTATCCCCCCCTCCCTTCTCCTCTCCTCCCCCCCCCCCCCGTCTACAAACTACGACCCCTCTTCATTTACATACCCTCTACAAAGCCAAGGGTCAGGTCAATCTACCTGGCATGGTCTACTTCAATCTACCTACCCTTGTCTACTTCAAACTACCTGGCGTGGTCTACGTTAACCTGACCCCATTGGCCTCAACTACTCATTACATCTGCGTCGCCTCACACGACCCCCTAGCAATCTGGACCCATCACCACCATTCCACCTCCCCCTTCCTCCCCTTCCCTTACTGAACGAGGCCCTCCACTAATTACACAACTACCATTACTACTGGCCTACCAGCACGACTATGGAAACGCCATTGCCAATATTGTCAACCATCACCACCACGACCATTTCCACCACCATCACCACCATTTCAACCACCATCACCACCATTTCAATACCAAACCTCCAGTACCCAAAGCCACCAAAATCGCCTACTGAACCACCATCCCCAACCACTAGTTGGCCACAGTTACGACCTTATGACTACCAGTATTCACCACCAACCACCACCACCCCTCACCATCATCTCCAACATTTACCCTACCCATCCCCTTCCATCCCATCACCATTCGTTTTCCCAAACCCTATACACCCCCTCCACCCATCACTCCCTCTACTAAAAAATAATATTAGATACACAAACTCACACCGCAATAAGTGAATAAATTATAATAATAATAATAATAATAATAATAATAATAATAATAATAATAATAATAATAATAATAAAAGATGCAGATGCAGTCATGTCATGTCATGTCACCTCCCCGTCATGTCATGATCATGTAACCTACCCTGTCATGTCATGTCATGTCCCTCCCCCTCTCATGTTTCCCCCTCCCCCTGTCATATCATGATCATGTATTACCCCCTTCCCACTCTCCCCCATGTCAAGTCATATCAGATGTGCACCATGAACGACGCATGAAAGAGCGCTTGTGACACACAGGTATCCAAAACTCTCGGCAGTAAAACTTTGGAGAGGGATTATTTATCTGTTTTTTTTTTCTTCCTCCTCCTCCCTTCCTTGGGAAGCGAAACCGCATTACTGCATCTAATTAGTGTGGACATTAAACTGCTCTGGTGGCGTCTGTCAAGTTTCAAACTTCCCCCACACGTCTCAATCCACTCCTCCACCACCACTGCACCTATCTCAACCTCACTCCTCGGAAAGATGGGGTTGGTTTCTTTGACAAAAAGTGTGTTTGGGGCGCCCTTGAACGCCAATCAAGGTTGGCTACTATATATGTATATATATATATATATATATATATATATATATATATATATATATATATATATATATATAAGGAAAGCACTCGTTTTAAATTTAAAATGCTGTCAAATGATTACGAATCGTTTCACACACACACATATATATAACTTTTCTATGGCTCATCAAGCTTTAAGGAACTGTCTTAAATTATGGTAATTTGGCCATATTTTGCCGAGATAAATAACTACCTTAATAATTTCGTACATTTAAGCTGAGCGAGAGCGAGGGACGGGTTTATATGTGCGAACTGCCAGTTTTGTAGAGTTGACTGGGTGGCTGTTCTGGGGCTCTTAAAAGGCTATGGACTACCGGGGTAGTTACGGCAACGAACGTCGAGTCATAACCAACACAACCTTACTCAGTTGTGAAAGGGCGGTTGTAAGACCAAACACACACACACACACACACACACACACACACACACACACACACGGCCTTTCTCTTAGTCGCCAACTGTGACAAGCAGATGGTCGGCAGGGGCCTTCCGAAAGGCTCCTGAAGACCATCGGCTGCGCTTCTCACAGTAGCAGGGAAATGTAGTATATATATATATATATATATATATATATATATATATATATATATATATATATATATCATTTTATACTTACTTTCTGTTTCCCGCGTCAGCGAGGTAACGCCTGAAAACAGAAGGAAGAATGGCCCATCCACTCGTATACACATATATACACATCAACGCCCATATACCCACATATGCATATCAACATATACATATACATACACAGACATATATATATATATATATATATATATATATATATATATATATATATATATATATATATATATATATATATATACTGGAAATCCTCCCCTCTTTTTTTTTTAATTTTCCAAAAGAAGGAACAGAGGGGGCCAGGTGAGGATATTTCAAAAAAGGCCCAGTCCTCTGCTCTTAACGCTACCTCGCTAACGCGGGAAATGGCGAATAGTTTAAAAGAAAAAAGAAATATATATATATATATATATATATATATATATATATATATATTATATATATATATATATATATTATATATATACACATGTACATATTCATCATTGCTTGCCTTCATCCATTCCCGACGCTACCCCTACCCCACAGGAAACAGCATCGCTATCCCCTACTTGAGCGAGGTAGCGCCAGGAAAACAGACGGAGAGAAAAAAAAAGGCCACATTCGTTCACACTCAAGTCTCTAGCCGTCATGTGTTGTGTATAATGCACCGAAACCACAGCTCCGTTTCCAAATGCAGGCCCCACACAAGACCTTTCCATGGTTTACCCCAGGACGCCACACATGCCCGCCCTGGTTTCCCTTCCCACGGTCGGGCACTGTTATCATTAATCACTCACTCCTCCGTCTCCTCCCTGAGGTCAACAAGAACCACCCCGTCAATGTACTCTTAAGATCAATATAATCGAGATGGCCTTTTATTACGCGCTAACAACTTCCTCTTCTCCGAGGCAGAAGGGGGGCAAAAACCACAACCTCCCTCGACTTCATTTGCATACAGGAATTGCATGCTTTCACCTCTCTCTCTCTCTCTCTCTCTCTCTCTCTCTCTCTCTCTCTCTCTCTCTCTCTCTCTCTCTCAACACGATTGCCACTCGCTAAGCCCTCGGCCTGGGGTGGGTGGAGGGAGGGGGGAGTAATTTCGTTATACTCCCCCCCCCACACACACACACGGTGGTTATAATGAAGACATTTCGTTATAGCGAAGGTCTGAGCACACTGCTGCTCTTCGTCGTGGTGGAGGTTCTTCTGTGATACAAGACGGACCTAAAACCTTCTCACAAACAAAGTAATTATCATACGTGGCTTAGCGAGTTGCTCTATCTTGCTGGCTTGCTTAGCGAGTTGCTCTATCTTGCTGGCTTACTTAGCGAGTTGCTCGATCTTGCTGGCTTGCTTAGCGAGTTGCTCTATCTTGCTGGCTTGCTTAACGAGTTGCTCTATCTTGCTGGCTTGCTTAGCGAGTTGCTCTATCTTGCTGGCTTGCTTAGCGAGCGGCTCTGTCTGGTCAGCTTGCTTGGGTCGCTCTATCTTGTCATTTGGACGGGGATGGGGGGGAGGGGGGGTTCTTATCTGGCATCTTATATGTATAATGAATTGGTCGGGTATCATACATATATCCTTATATGATATAATAACCTTATATATTACCCTTATATTATATAGTAACCTTATATACAGCCTTACATGATATGATAACATAATACATAGCCTTATATGATATAATAACCCTTGTATATACCCTTATATGATCTAACCTTATATATATATATATATATATATATATATATATATATATATATATATATATATATATATATATATAAATATAATATTATAACCTTTCTTTCTACTGTAGTAAATGCGTTCAATGTAGCGATCGATATGTCTAATGCCAGTAATTTCTTCATTTTTATTTAATTCAAGAAACGTGAGTAACGCTCCCCCCCCCCCCCCATTACCTTCCCCACCCAGCTAGAGTCTCTCTCTCTCTCTCTCTCTCTCCCTCTCTCTCTCTCTCTCTCTCTCTACTACCAATGCCTCCCTCTCCCCTCCAAACAACCGCCCTCCCCCCCCCCCCAACCCGCCACCAACGATAAACAACAACAACTCACTCAACTCCCCGCGAAACGAGCTAACTAGCCAACAAGCCCCATTAGGCCCGTTGGGTTACTACGTGTCGCGTGCCCTCGACAAATTAGCACACTCCCCCCCCCCCCTTCTCCAACACCCCCTCCCTCCTCCAAAACATAACCTCCCCCCCCCCTCCCCTACCTCACCAGGGGCGCGATATGATTTTATTGAATTTTAATAATCGCGTTCAATCACCATCTCTCCCCGCCCGCCCTCCTTTGTTGACAAATGATGGGTGGCGCGCGCGCGGGAAAATCATGCGCGCCAAAAACTGACTCGCTTTTTAAAATGGCCTCATTTGGCACTGTAGGGCTGCCTGATATATATATATATATATATATATATATATATATATATATATATATATATATATATATATATATATATATATATATATATATATATATACACGACCTCCCGAGCACGACGGTACGACACCTGGATATACCGACCTGGTCTTCAACCTAACCCGAAAGGGTCGGGTTTAAAGGCTGGGGGTCAGCATACCCTAGGGTCGTTACCGTCGTGCTCAAGGGTCGCAGTACCGTCGTGCTTGAGAGTCGCAGTACCGTTGTGCTCAAGGGTTGTACCGTCGTGCTCAAGGGTCGTTACCGTCGTGCTCAAGGGTTGTACCGTCGTGCTCAAGGGTCGTTACCGTCGTGCTCAAGTGTCGTATCGTCGTGCTCAAAGGTCGTAGTACCGTCGTGCTCAAAGGTCGTAGTACCGTCGTGCTCAAGGGTCGTACCGTCGTGCTCAAAGGTCGTAGTACCGTCGTGCTCAAGGGTCGTACCGTCGTGCTCAAAGGTCGTAGTACCGTCGTGCTCAAGGGTCGTACCGTCGTGCTCAGGGCCCCGGGAGAGGAGGTTCAAGTAGGCGTGAGAATGGACCGGCCACCACCAACCTGTTCAGATCCCAGTGTTCATATTCTGGTTACACACTTTCCAAAGTACATCGCTCGCACACACCTCATATGTATGCATCTCTCTCTCTCTCTCTCTCTCTCTCTCTCTCTCTCTCTCTCTCTCTCTCTCTCTCTCTCTCTCTCTCTCTCCACACACACACACACACACACATATATATATATGTATATATATATATATATATATATATATATATATATATATATATATATATATATATATATATATATATATATATATATATGTGTGTGTGTGTGTGTGTGTGTGTGTGTGTGTGTGTGTGATCAACACGATCATAAAAACATCATTGAACGGTCAACTATCGTTAAACTTGTACCGCGCTTAATTAAACACTCATGTTTAACAAGACTTTGACGTTCAACGATAAATTTCAGTTTTAGTCATATAACCTGTGGGAGAGGGGGGGGGGGGTGGAAGGGGAATTGGTTAACGAGTGCGCTGAGCTCGTTAAGCCAGCCAGCCAGCAGCACGCCACGACGAAACACAATCAACGAAGATAAAGAAACATGACTAAAACGATCAAAAGAGGAAATCAAATCCCAGATTAGCTGAGGGGAGTGGGGGGATGGACGTGTGTGTGGGGGGGATGTAAACGACCACAGGGTAGTGGTGGAGACGACGACCGACGACCAGCCGCCCACAGGAGTCGTGCAAAAGGTCGTTAGCATTACTACTACCCACCCACACCCTCTCCACCCCCCAGCTCACCACGTTACACAAATCATAGTAAAACAAATTAGCATATCTCGCCCTAACCTACAAACCAAGAGAAAGTTGTTGATTATATATGCAAGGGAGATGATAGGCGGGCCAGGGAGGTCACAAGCAACTGGTGGGGGATCTCTCTCTCTCTCTCTCTCTCTCTCTCTCTCTCTCTCTCTCTCTACCATTCTCGCTCTCTCTCTCTCTCTCTCTCTCTCTCTCTCTCTCTCTCTCTCTCTCTCCTACACACGCACACACGCTTATACAAGAGAGATGAGTGATAGGGGAAGGCGAGAGGACTTCAATCTTGCTCAACATGGAAGAGAGAAGAGTGAGCGGTGACCTGAGCGCAACTTTCAAGCTTCGTAAACCATCCAGGGGACGTAAACGATGCATAAGTCTTTCGAGAGGCGTAGGAGGTCGACCAATCAGAGAACAGAACATGAAATTAGGCAAGGAACCTGTTAAAGAGAAGAGGGTAGATAAGAACTTATGGAGTAGATGAGTGGTGGTTGAATGGAGTAGATCAGTGGTGGCTGAATTAAGTAGATGAGTTGTGATTGGAGTAGATGAGTGGTGGTTGAATGAAGTAGATGAGTTGTGGTTGGAGTAGATGAGTGGTGGTTGAATGGAGTTGATGAGTTGTAGTTGGAATAGATGAGTGGTGGTGGAATGGAGATGAGTGGTGGTTGAAAGGAGTAGATGAGTGGAGGTTGAATGGAGTAGATGTGTTGTGGTTGGAGTAGATGAGTGGTTCCGTTCCGTTCTCCCGTGCAGGTGAGGGGTCTCTGGCAGCCACCCCCCTCTGCTGCAAGTGGAGGAGGGGGTTCCTGATGTGTTGCCTCCTGCAGGAGCAGAAGAGACGTCGTGGCTTCCGTAGAGCCGCTGCAGAAAGGGGCAAGGAGGAGTGTGGAGGGGGTCGTCTTGATCCCAGTGTTCTGCTGCAGGAGGCGACGAAGGGGGGAAACCCCAGCGGTGCTACAGAGGAGGACGAAGCTGTAGGCACTGTAGCGCTTGTGTCGCGAAGGAATGGAAATCGTGTGACAGCGACGATTTCTCACGAACGGGCACCTTGACATACACCTGTGTGGCACAAGGCATTCCAGAGAGGCGTGTCTCCGTGCCTGGCTAAGTGCCTGGTTAAGTTGTCCTCTGGCAACACAAGGGCAACACAAGGGGGACCGGGGCGGTGGCTACCGGGAGTCGGGGGTGTGTTAAGACCCGAGTGCTGGAGTTCACGGAAAAGCGCGGTGGTTTGGCCCGCGATCGCTGACGACACACCCGGGGATGGAAGGCAGATGCCGCCTACGTGCCTGATGGTTTATGAGCTGGCCTTATTTTCCTGAACCCATTCTCATCATTACCCGGCGCCTTGCAGACACACACACACACACACACACAACTGCCGTGCGTTTAAAACACTGCATTCTGTTATCATCAAGACCCCGAGGGGCATCGGTTATATGACGGAGTCGTGGAGTCAATGCCACACTTGAGAGGCGATGACTCGAAAAGGGTTCGTTCGCGTGCACCTGAACCCTCGAGAGGGTCGGGACTGAGGGGCTGCAGGAGGAGGGCGGGGGGCTGCGAGACTCCCCGTCAGGGGCTGCTATTCTCAGCGAGGTCTCAATGGCCACTTTGTGCCGGGCTGTCTCTACGCTGAGGACACCACACAACACTTGGAGATGGACGTTATCCTTCTCCACCAGTTCAGGCAGGCGTCTCGAAACCGCTTCGGTTTTAATAAGACCCGAGGCAAAGCAGAACACTCTGGACAACAGCTTCGGGACACTGACCTCCGAGATGCGGACCATCATCCTCGGTCTCGTAGCGGACGGGGTCTTCGTCTACTCTCGTCCTCACCACCACCTCCCTCCTAACTAGGTCCTCTCAGAAATGGACCCCCCGTCGTCGCGGACTGCGTCATGCCCTTCAAAGAGACGCTTCTGAAGGGCCAGAAGTGGGTCCTGCCCTTCTGTACCACGAGGCCGGATGCGCTGAGGAGTGCAGTCTACACGCGTACGATTGCAATGAGTCTGTCGAGGCAGATGGGGGACATCCAGGTAACTTGACTGAACACTAACTTGGAACAGCAGATGGGGGACATCCAGGTAACTTGACTGAACACTAACTTGGAACAGCAGATGGGGGACATCCAGGTAACTTGACTGAACACTAACTTGGAACAGCAGATGGGGGACATCCAGGTAACTTGACTGAACACTAACTTGGAACAGCATATGGGGGACATCCAGGTAATTTGACTGAACACTAACTTGGAACAGCATATGGGGGACATCCAGGTAACTTGACTGAACACTAACTTGGAACAGCAGATGGGGGACATCCAGGTAACTTGACTGAACACTAACTTGGAAGAGGTCTATACCCAAACACGAGGTGTGGATAGCGACACCCAAGACAGACCTTTGGCTAAGCTGAGGCGACCACATTCATGTATGGGTCGAGATGCGGGGAAGGGGATGTGATGTGTGAGTAATGTATTATTATTCTGTAATTATGGGACGGATTAAGTAAAGCGCTCAGGACCGCGGACCACCTCGCTCGGACCTTGGGTCTGTGTAACTCTCTGTCTGTCTGTCTCTCTCTCTCTCTCTCTCTCTCTCTCTCTCTCTCTCTCTCTCTAAGGCCAGACCACCTCCCTTGTCGGACTCTGGGGTCTGTGTACCTGCGTGACTCTCTCTCTCTCTCTCTCTCTCTCTCTCTCTCTCTCTCTCTCTCTCTAGCGCTAAGGCCAGACCACCTCCCTTGTCGGACCTTGGGGGGTCTGTGACGTATCTAGTGTATCTATGTAACATGGATCAAGATGATCTGTGCCACAATCACAATAATACTACAGGGGAAAAGTAACCTGATGGTACAGAAGCGGACATATCAAGAAGTAATTAAACCATCATTTCCACCAATTTCAAAATACAACCATCTTGGGACAGTAGACAAGCACTTAGGAAACACTACGACATATTGGGACACTGTCTACCCACTTTACATACAGGCCCGCCATATTGGGCCACTGTCTACCCACTTTACATACAGGGCCGCCATTTTGGATCGACCCCCACTCCCTCCCCCCCCGCACTGCTCATCATCAAACAACCATTTAACTCCCCCCCCCACCTTGGCCTCAACCCCCTCCCTTTTTTTTCATATATATCGACCTCCATTAGCATCAATTACACGCGATATCCACCCCCCCCCCCGTAACCACCCCACGCGGCGATCACCCGGTAATTGCTTGTTAACTCTCGCGGAACTACTTAACCCTTTGATGGCCTCCGTGGGGGACGGGGGTGGGTGAGGGGAGGGGAGGGGAGGGGAGGGGAGGGGGGTGTTGAGGATTGTGTGATAAGCCAGCGGGGAGGGAGGGGGGGGGGTGAGGGTAGTAAGGGGAAGGCGATAAGTTCAATTTTTTTTTAGGGTTGTAAAGAGCGAGAGATGAGAGACGGGAGGGAGAGGGGCGAGGGGAGGGAGTGGGGCGGGGGAGATGAGGGAGAGAGAGAGAGGGGAGGGAGAGGAGCGGGGGAGATGTGAGAGGGGAGTTAGTAGCGTGGGGCAGATGAGAGTGGGGAGGAAAAGTAGTGGGGGAGATGAGAGAGGGGAGTTAGAGGGGCGGGGGAGTTGAGAGTGTGGGCAAGGTGAAGCCCGGGGGAGATAAGAAAGCCGGGGAGATGAGAGAGGGGAGGAAAATAGAGCGGGGGAGACTTCAGACATTACGAAAACAAAAAAAACAAAAAAAATCATTAATGAAAAATAAATAAATAAAAAAAAGTACAAATTTATGATAAATTTGACCGAGTTTTCTTCACCCACACCAGCCGTGACGTGTGATCCCCCCCCCCCGGCCCATCATCAGTGGCGTATTGGCGTACTGGCCATACGCATCTGAAAAAGTTCCTCACTTCCGACATGACGCGAACACTTTGCGACGCTGGGATAAATCGCTTGGGGCCTTGGGTAAATACGACGGTACGACCCCCTGAGCTGTACGACCCGACCGTTGAACACGACCGTATGACCCCTTGGGTATGATGCCCAGGGCCTCTTCCTCGCCCTTAAGGGCAAGGCCAAAGGCCGGGTCATCACGCCCTAGGGTCCCACGGTACGCGTACCACCTGTGTACGGTGCGCGTACCACCTGTGTACTGTGCGCGTACCACCACACACACATTGGCCCAAAACTCCCCCCCCCCCCCTTCTACTGGTCTATAAACATAAGATCAATAACTCATATCATTTATCGTTTATCATTTATTCGAGCTGGCGCTTGTTAACCCTTGACCCTCGATAACACTAAACATATAAAAGTAACACATAAACAGCCCCCCCCCCCCGTGTACAATAGGCCTACATAACAGTGATACGTAATAGCTTTAGGCCTACAGAAGAGACACGTATGATGATACAGTCTTACATAACAGCTCTGCTACATAAGTGTTATACTCCTACATAACAGGCTCAACCCCTACATAACAGCCCTACCTTCTACATAACAGCCCTAGCCCCTACATAACAGCCCTACCTTCTACATAACAGGCCCAACCCCTACACAACAGCCCTACCTTCTACATAACAGGCCCAACCCCTACATAACAGCCCTCCCCCCCTCACTACATAATAGCCATACCCTCACGTAACAGACCCGCCCCTACCAACAACCCCCTACACAACAGCCCTATCCACTACATAACAGCTCTACCCCCTACCCCCCACTACACAACATACCTAGGCCTACGCAAAGTCACACCAACCCCAGAGAGGTGGGCGACTCCTCCCAACCCCGCACCCCCGTACATATCCGTGACGTCCTTCATGTTGGGGGGGGGGGGGGAGGGTGACACG
>NC_092287.1:25051337-25071337 GCF_036320965.1 Panulirus ornatus | reverse complement strand
ACGCACACACAAACACGCACACACACACACGCACGCACGCACACACACACACACACACCATCACCCCCACCTCAACCCCCCTCCCCCCCGATCCACCCCTCCCCCCCTTCAACCAACCACCACTTCAAAAACCAACCTCCTGGGGCGACCCCTCCCTCCCTCTCTCTCGACCCCGTTGAAAGGACCACCGACACCTTTAACGCCTCCAAATACTCAAAAGAAAAAAAAAAAAAAAGACTAAAATCATCCTCAAAATCTACTTCAAATGTAAGTTCTTCCATTACGGTCATCCACAGGGGGGAAAAATAATGAAAAGATGAAGGAAAGATAGGTGCTATACGGGGGGGCGGAAAGAGGGGAGGGGGATGGCGGATCCAAAACAGGAAATGCGATGCGTGTTCCGAGCGTGTTCCCTATTAGTGTGAATTCATTAAAAAAAATAAATAACTTGAGGGGGGACGTTAAGAGAGAGAGACAGAGAGAGAGAGAGAGAGAGAGAGAGAGAGAGAGAGAGAGAGAGAGAGAGAGAGAGAGAGAGAGAGAGAGAGAGAGAGAGAGAGAGGAGGAGAGAGGGGGTGTGTGTGTGTGTCCTGGGATCACTTAAACTAAGATTAATCTCAATATTGGTGGCTTGTCTACATGCGGGAACCCGAGGTGGGGGGGAGGGGGGGATGTGGGTCCTATTTAGGGGGGTGGGGGAGGGGGAGGGGGGGGCGCCGACCTGCCCCGGAGAGAGAGAGAGAGAGAGAGAGAGAGAGAGAGAGAGAGAGAGAGAGAGAGAGAGAGAGAGAGAGAGAGGAGGAAGGGGGAAATTGACGTTACGAGGGGAAGGCAGTCTGAGACCCATTTATGAAGAGGGAGAGGAAGGGGGAGGGGAGGGGGGAAATGGAGACTTTAGAGTAGGGGGGAGGGGGAGAGGGGAGATTAAGAGGGGAGTTAATACTGGGCGATATGGAAGAGAGAGAGAGAGAGAGAGAGAGAGAGAGAGAGAGAGAGAGAGAGAGAGAGAGAGAGAGAGAGAGAGAGAGAGAGAACTTCTCTCCAGACGTGGCTGAGAGATCGACACCACCTCCCCCCCCCTCTTTTGTGAGACCTAAAACGTTTAAGGGATGCAGAGGGGATTTTAAGTTAAAGGACTGGAGAGACACCTCTCTCTTGATAAAATGAAATTCACCTTAAAGAAAGATCATTAGTTTTAAGGAACAGTCCGGTGGTTTATGGTATGATTATTTTAGGGATCAAAAGTAATTTTTTTTAGGAGTCATTGGAAATTTCCGTTTTAGGGGGTAACAAAAAAAAATTTAAGGGATTAATCAACACTGACGTTTTGGTAATGAACATATTTAAGGGTTAATTTACATCTGAGGGGTAGAGAGGGGGTAAAAACGTAGCACAGGTGATGGGCGAAAGGCGCAAACAGAGCACAGGTGATGGGTAAAAAGAGTACTAAAAGGATGAGGGGGAGATGGAAGGGGGTTAGATTTAGGTGGGGGGTTAAGAAAAAAAAATGTTGGGGTGGGGACAGGCAGGGGACACTCGGACGCAACAATTGGATCAGTCTTTAGTGGCCAAAGGTCCAGAGGTGAGCAAGTGAGAATGAATGGAAGGCGGGGAGAGAGAAGAGAGGGATGAAGAAGAGAGGAGAGCGGAGTGAGTAAGTGAGTGAGAGAGGATGAGTGAAAGGCTTGGTGAGAGAGAGAGAGAGAGAGAGAGAGAGAGAGAGAGAGAGAGAGAGAGAGAGAGAGAGAGAGAGAGAGAGAGAGAGAGAGAGAGAGAGAGAGAGGTTTACACACACACACACACTACGGTAGAAATGCCCCTTAAGTTTCCATCACAACTTGACCTGTGTTTACTCAACAGCCATGGGCAAACACGTGCAAACCATACACACACACAGAAAAGCAAACAATCCACAAACACACACACACACAAAACACAGCAGCAACAGAACAGCAACACAAAACTCATTACACTCACAACCCACACCTACACACAACACAACACACTCCGCAACTCAACACATTTACACCCCCCCTCCCCCCCGCCTCCCTCAAGAAAGCCGACGGACGGACGGACGGACAGACAAGACCCAGAATGGTTCCCTTCTCGAGCCCTGTACCCCGTTTTCTACACCATATGTCTCACCTAACCCACCAGACGCATTTCGAATTCTTCCGCACACTGCCTCGCTGAATATGGGACAACCCCTCTCCTCCCCTCCCTCTCGTCGGGCTGGGGGGTGGGGGGAAGGGAAGGAAGAGGGGAAAAGAGGACGCCTCCTCCTCCTCCTCCTCTCGGCCTCCTTCGACATAATGCCGCCGACGACGACACAGCGGGAGGCGCAGAAGGAGGAGGAGGAGGAGAGGAGAGCCGTTGTGTGCCATCATGAAGGGCTTTGGCCTGATCTGCCGCGCGCTGAAGGAGGGGAGGAGGAGAGGGGTAAGGGCGGCTATGATGGAGTGGCGGCCGCCCATTGGCCGACCCGCCGGCCAATGGCGGGGCCCCGCGGATCGTCTTGCACAGGCCATCACGGTATGCGGGAACAGCCACCTACCCCCCCGCCCCCCCCCCCAGGATTTCTATAACCCCCCCCCCCTCCGCCGTGACAAAAGTGGGGGGGGGGGGTGTTTGGAGTGCGGGGGGGGGGGGGGGTTGTTGTTGTTGGTTTTCCAAGACATGATATGTCTCGGCGTTCGAAGTAGATGCCCCGCTGTCTGAGTGCGTGCGTGAGTACGTGGGTGAGTGCGTGAGTGAGTACGTGGGTGAGTGCGTGAGTGAGTACGTGGGTGAGTGCGTGAGTATGTGGGTGAGTGCGTGAGTGAGTACGTGGGTGAGTGCGTGAGTGAGTATGTGGGTGAGTGCGTGAGTACGTGGGTGGGTGAGTGCGTGCGTGAGTGGGTGGGTGCGTGCGTGAGTGAGAGAGTGAGTGCGTGCGTGAGTGAGTGCGTGTGTGTACCTCCCAGCGAGAGAGATATCGGGGCGTCTTCGCCAGATAGCCTCTCTCTCTCTCTCTCTCTCTCTCTCTCTCTCTCTCTCTCTCTCTCTCTCTCTCTCTCTCTCTCTCTCTCTCTCTCTCTCCCTGAGGTTCCTCGGCTCTCATGACCCCCTACCCCCCCATCGGCAGCGCAGCGCCCCCGTCCGAGAATTCCAATCGCGCTAATAACGCGATGATTAGGGAAATGAATCGTTTATAAGAACGCTGAATAACGCGAAACACGACGGTACGACCCTTGGGTATGAAGATGATGACCTGCCCTTTGACCTGAACTCTTAAGGTTCAGGTCAAAAGGTCAGGTCATCACACCCAAGGTTCTTCGTACCGTCGTGCTCAAGGGTTGTACCGTCGAGCTCAAGGGTCGCACCGTCGTGCTCAAGGGTCGTACCGTCGAGCTCAAGGGTTGTACCGTCGTGCTCAAGGGTCGTACCGTCGTGCTCAAGGGTTGTACCGTCGAGCTCAAGGGTCGTACCGTCGTGCTCAAGGGTCGTACCGTCGAGCTCAAGGGTTGTACCGTCGTGCTCAAGGGTCGTACCGTCGTGCTCAAGGGTTGTACCGTCGAGCTCAAGGGTCGTACCGTCGTGCTCAAGGGTCGTACCGTCGTGCTCAAGGGTCGTACCGTCGTGCTCAAGGGTTGTACCGTCGAGCTCAAGGGTCGCACCGTCGAGCTCAAGGGTCGTACCGTCGTGCTCAAGGGTCGTACCGTCGTGCTCAAGGGTCGTGCCGTCGTGCTCAAGGGTCGTAACGTCGAGCTCAAGGGTCGCACCGTCGTGCTCAAGGGTCGTACCGTCGTGCTCAAGGGTCGTACCGTTGTGCTCATTGGAGCTACGGCAAAATAGAGCACGAAGTAGTAGTAGTAGTAGTAGTAGTGTTAGTAATAGTAGTAATAGTAGTAATAGAAATCATTCTCATAACACATTGCCATGTTCTGTTTTGGACTGAAGTTGGGAGGGGGGCGGGGGAGTGTGGTGGGGGATTTCTTACTGGAGGGGGAAAAAGGAGGGGAAGGGAGGGGTTAAAAAAGGGGGATAGGGATGTAACTTGCAGACGCTCAAAATACCACCCATCACTTCCCAGCAGCAGCTTCCCCCTTCCTCTAACCCCCTCCTTCCTCCCTTTGGAGGCCTGAGTAAAGTGGAGTGGGGGTGGTGGAGGAGTGGTGGAAGGGAGGGGGATGGAAGTGGGGGGTCGCGGAACACGAGCCTTCCCAGAGGTGAGGCAGACGCCTTATTGCAACAGAAGTAGGTACTTACCCATGCCTTCCCCCGGGGATACACACACACACACACACACACACACACACACACACACACACAACACACGCACGCGCGCGCACGGCCAGGCCAGCCAAGCTCCCAGGGCTGGACACGGAGTGTGGCAGGGCAGGAACACAGAAACAACTGACGAAGACAGATAGATATATGAAGAGATAGATAGATTGATAAATGAGAGAGAGAGAGAGAGAGAGAGAGAGAGAGAGAGAGAGAGAGAGAGAGAGAGAGAGAGAGAGAGAGAGAGAGAGAGAGAGAGAGAATGTGCATGACGAGAAGTGCAAATATCACAACGTAAGGGAAAGAAAAATGACTTCAAAGAAAACTAAGAACAAAGGATGAAATAAAAGGACGAACTAACTAAAGAGGAATATACACACGTCCAGGCGAAGCAAGAGGAGAGAGAGGTTGAAACAAACAAACTACAGTTACCTGAGACGGTACACAAAAACAAACAACAAAATAACAACAAAAAGGATTGAGACGAATGGACAAATGCATGATAAAAGGGGAGGAGGAGGAGGAGGAGGAGGAGGAGGAGGAGGAGGAGGAGGAGGAGGAGGAGGAGGAGAAGAAGAAGAAGAGGAAGAAGAGGAAGAGAAGGAGGAGGAGGAGGAGGAGGAGGAGGAGGAGGAGACACTATTAAAACAGATAAGGCGTAGTAGAGGGAGGCAAGACAAACACATACGCAACACCTCGGACCACATTGTTTACCTTCCATTATCTTCGAAAATCCACCACCGTCATGTGCATCTGACGACCTTATTATGTCTGCACATGGGAGAACACGGGGTACGTGGCGGTACACATGCGTACATGGGAGTACAGAGGATACGTGGGAGTAGTGCATGGGAGTACAGAGGATCCGTAGGAGTACATGGGAGTACATGGGAGCACGTGGGAGGGTCAGATAACAGAAGATCTAATGGTCTATGACGAGGTCATCTGCTAGAGGACAGTACCAAATATCCTCTATCCTTAATCTATATAGATGGAGGCCGGGTCGTGAAGGAGAGGAGGAGGGGTTCCTTCCCGCCTACCACTCCATCAGGCTATACAGATGGAGACGATTGTACAGCAGGAGGCTCCTTCCCCCCCACCCATCCACTATTCCCTCCTGCTTTATAGGAGGAGGAGGAGGAGGAGGAGGAGGAGGAGGAAGAGGAGGAAGAGAAGAAATCAAAGGGAAACATCAAAAGGAGGACGGGAAGAGAGCGACTCTTGCAATAAGAACAGATGACTTGATAGAGCATAACCCTGAGAGAGAGAGAGAGAGAGAGAGAGAGAGAGAGAGAGAGAGAGAGAGAGAGAGAGAGAGAGAGAGAGAGAGAGAGAGAGAGAGAGAGAGAAGGGGGGGGGGGGGCGGAGACACATAAGTCTCGCAAACTTGAGAAAATCTAATTTGAAGTGAGAGTTGAGGCGGAGTTCACACGATAATGATGGATGACTTCCTCCCCTCCCTTCCTCGTCTCCCCAAGCTGCACTCGCGGGGAGGTGGGGAGGAGAGCGCGGGGAGGGAAGAGCAAAACAGGAAGGGAGGTATGGGTTGGATTGGGGGGGATGGGGATGAAGTGGGAGGGCGGGCTGGGATGGATGGTGTCATGGGGAAACGAGGGTGTGGATGGGTCCTGTGAACAGGTCAAGATAAGACAAGGCCTTTATGGCACCAGGAACCAGTCTTGCATAAGCCTCTAACTAGACTCGGCTGAAACTACTGCACCAGTGTGTAGATACACCACATATCCTCCACACACACACACACACACGAGACCCGCACCACACAGGGTGCTCCGAGAGACCTTACACAGTGTCTCTTATCTCCCTAGGGTCATCTCTCGAAGGCGAAAGAGTCCAAAAAAAAAAAAGGGGGGGAGGGGGCGAGGATGGTTGTAGTAAAAAGGGGTTGACTGTGGTATAAGGTATCGGCTGTGGTAGAGGGGATTGTGGTGGTGAATTACCTGTACAGAATGAGTATGGTAAGAATCCATTACATTCCCCTTATATTAATAGTATGGGTAAGAGAGATGTTACGTGAGGGGTGGAATTAAATGAATGATTTAATTTTCGCAACGAGAGAGGCGGGGTTACTGTCAACTCCTGTCTCTCCCGTGGACAGTGGCGCAAAAGAGGATACAGAAGACAGAGGAGGTCCAGGGGGGATTCGAACTTACTGGCTACATGATCATAAAAAAACTTGAGAGATTAATCAACATTGAGTGAATAATTCAACAAGATACAGGGTAATTGCACTTTTCAGAACAACAAAGGTCGAACAAGGTCAACTGGCCCGTTTCAAGGCCACAGAGATGAAATCAAGGACCTTGAACTTGGTCGGGTGGTGAACTTAAGCTCGGAGGTATAGCCCTTGAGCACGACGGCACGGCCCTGAAAAAACACGACGGTGCGATCTATGAGCACGATAGTACTACCCTCGCGCACGACGGTACGACCCTTACACACGACGGTACGACCTTTGGATACGATGGCGAGGCGTTCGAGCTGACTCAATCTTTGACTTGACCCTTAAAGGTCAGGTCAAAGGCCATGTCGTAATCGTCAAGGGTCGTGTATGAAAGTCGTACTCTCGTGCCTAAAGATCTTACCGTCGTGTTCACTGTCGTACCGCCGTGCTCAAAGGTCGTACCAACGTGTCCAGACCGTCCTACCCTCTTGCTTAAGAAAGCCGTACCGCCGTGCTCAAGGGTAGTACCGGCGTGCTTAAGGGTCGTACAGCCGTGCTCAAAGGGGTCGCAACGCCGTTCTCAGGGGGGGGACTCGTCGTCGTCCCCCCCCCCCCCAACACCACCAGAGATCGTGCTCAAGAATTAAAACCGAGAAAAAGAAAATGTAACACCAGAATCAACTGGTGGGGTAAAAAAAAAAGGCAAAAAAAAAAAAAAAATATATATATATATATATATATATATATATATATATATATATATATATATATATATATATATATATATATATATATATTTCTACCTCACCTCAGTAGTGGAATTTTTTTTTTATCTTTCCAAAGTAATAATAAAAAAGAAGAAGAAAAAAAAACCTTCAGGACTTCTCATCTGGCTGAAGTCACACTTCCAAAAGCCTTCCTACTTCTTTTTTTCCCCCGGGTTCTATTTGACATTTTCCTGCAAGTGGTGAGTATTTTAATGGTCTCCACATCATAATCAAGCGGCCATTAATTAAGACTGGGAACCGTCCCTGGGAGATGGCGCCTTTTGTTCCAGCGCAAATGAACTGCTGGTCTGGAAACCCTGGAACGCGTTCGGTTCCCTGCCAGACACTGGGGGAGTCGCGACTTGGTCTTCCCTCTCATCTTTCGGCGAGGAGTGTTAAGGACGCAATATTGGAGAAATCAGGTGGTCGTTTTTGAAATCCAAAAATCAGGGAGAGAGAAAAAGATGTCGCGAGGAAATTCTGTGCGAGGACAGTTCCAGGCGAGGGTGGGCGGCTTCCAGCGGTCGCGGCCTGGACCGCGCACCCGCTCCTCTAAAGGCAGCCACTTCCAGAATGTAAAATTGGCGGCAACTGCCTTTGTCTGGTGCTGATGAACCAGAGGCGGGAGCTGGCCGTAACTTGTCACCCTCCAGGGCTGTGGTTCTTCGTCTCACACTCTAGGAGCTTTACTTCCAGACTTAGAGGTCTTCCAGGGCCGTGGCTCTTCGTCTAATACTAAAACAGCTTTACCTCCAGACTTAGTGGCTTTCCAGGGCTGTGGTTCCCCGTCTTACACTCCAGGAGTCTTATTACCACACTTAAAAGGTCTTCCAGGGCTGTGGCTCTTCGTCTCACACCCCAGGAGCTTTACTTCTAGACCTGGAAGTCTCCTGGCACTGTACTTCTTCGTTTCACGTTCCTGGAGCTTTACTTCCAGTCTTTGGAGTTATCCAGGACTGTAATTCTTCATTTCACATTCCTAGAGCCCCTGCTTCCAGTCTCTGAGGCCGTGATTGTTCGCCTCTCTGCAGGAGCCTTACTTCCAGACCACAAATGTCCTTTGGAGCCTTGAGGATCGTTAGCATCCAGGCCTGAGGGCCTTTAGTTCCATGAGAAAGAGTTCAGGTCGACTGAGTCTTCTAGACTAATAAGTGATTCAGTGTCTTGCAATGGTCTAAATACCAGATCTTGAAGTGCGGTTAGAAATCGGGCAGGAAAGGTTGGCCCTTCTTTGCTAAGTGTTCCGAAGATTCCAAAGGTATCAATTCTTCCTACATTCAAGGCTGATATAGTTTACCTGAAATGCAGGTCAACCACATACAAGAAATACAAAATCGGTGGCACGAAGTCGAAGCGAAATCCTGTATTTAGGTTACAGAAGCCTTCCAGGAGTTATGAAACGACAGTCACCTTGGTTCAAAGGGCCTTCATCAAGTATCCTCAACACCCCCCCATTTCCACAACCCCCCCAGGTCCTTCAGCCTCCATAGACTTCCCCACCCTTACCACCCCCCCTCCTTCTTGAACTCTGGTCAGCGCAAAAAAAAAAAGTCTTCATTTATGAGATGTTCGACATTTTTTTTTTCTTTTTCCCCCCACCATCCAACAACCGCAGTTCATTATTATTACCCCCGCCAATCACAACAAGGAGTCACTGTAACCAACCAAGTTATCACAACCGCAATGAATCAACGCAGTTTTCATTACAACCACAATTAATACATCAACGAAAACAACAGTCGTTATCTTCAAAACCACCATCACAACCAGCAGTTATGCCAACCACAATAACCACAATTATCACAACTGCAACAACCACAGTAAGTTATCAACCACAGCCACTACAACCAACACTTTGCACAACCACCACACAATCATAGTCATTACAACTACATCCACCCCGAAGATCACAATCAACACTACTACTGCAGCTACAACCTCAACTACAAGCATAACAACCGATACCGAACCTAACCAAGGCCACAACCCCTCCTGCCATCACCGTGATACTGTAGCTTCTATAACAACAACCACAAGCAATGCAACAACCGTAAATGTAACTATTACAACCATAAAGCAACTTGTCAAAATCACTACAACCCATAATCATCACAACTACCGGTATCACTACAACCGATACAGCAACACAAACCAAACCAGCAACACAACCACTCCTTATACAACTGTCAATACAACCAAAAGCACAACCGCCTGATATACTCATACAGTCTCCACAACCACGTCCTTTAATAACTATAATCACCACTATAACCATTACAACCACATCCTCAACCACCATGAATAATACAACCATCATAACCAAAGCTATACCAATCATTCTACAACCAACACCACCACAGCCTTAACGAATACCACCACCACAATTCTACAACCCACGCCACACCACACCCTCAGCACCACCGACAGGCGAAGCCACAACCACAACCCACAACCACGAGAGCGAAGGTGAGACAAGTGTGGAATAAGTTTGGAGGAAGATAAATATGGCCATCTCTCTCTCTCTCTCTCTCTCTCTCTCTCTCTCTCTCTCTCTCTCTCTCTCTCTCTCTCTCTCACCACCACCACACAGGTAGGGACAACACCTTGGACAAAGTTTGCTTCATGGCCCGCCACTCTCCCAAGGGAGAGGCCAGGACCGACCGACCCCCCCATCATCATCATCATCCACACACCCCATCGTCAGGAGAAACACGCCCTTCCTCCTCCTCCTCCTCCTCCTCTTCAGACCCCCCCCCCCACCCCTACATGCCCTGTCCAAGATCCATGGCCTGCATACACGCCCTGTGACCCAGGCCTGCACACACGCCCTGAGACCCAGACCTGCACACACGCCCTGTGACCCAGGCCTGTATAAACGCCCTGTGACCCAGGCCTGCACACACGCCCTGTGACCCAGGCCTGCATACACGCCCTGTGACTCAAGCCTACCTACATGCCCTGTGACCCAGGCCTGCATACATGCCCTCCAGTACATAACCTCGTCAGAGACCATTGGGGGTCTTCTGTTATCTGGCTCCCCCATGTACTCACCCTTCCAAGGTTTGAAAACTTCCTCCCTTACCAAGATGCCACCCATTTCCACCCCTTCCACAACTACCACATCCCCTCCCTCTCTCAATCCCACGATTTGCCTGGTACGTCACCCTGCTAATACTAACATCTCCCTTTACTCAGTCTCCCTTTTAAGGTCGAAGCCTCCCTCCTACCAAGATTTACCCCCAATCTCCCTTGTAAGGTTTTACCCCCTTCCTCCCTGTAGTAAGCTGTCCTTATTTTTTTTTTCATCCAGTGATATTTACACCTATATATCCCCTTCCAAGATGTATCCCCTTGGATGTGATACCTCCAAGGCCTAACCCCTGTTGTACCCCTCCAAGATCTAACCTCAGTTGTACACCTCCAAGATTTTTAACCCCTGTTGTACCCCTACTTTTAACCTCCAGGTGTAAACTCTCAGATCTCCCTCCAAACATCTACCCCGTACTTCACCCCGTCCAAACATCTACCCCATATTTTCCCCCCTTCAGACATCTACCTCATATTTTCCACCCTTCAAACATCTACCCCATATATCACCCCTCCAAACATCTACCTCATCTTCCCTTGCTTTGACCTCCCCCTCCTCAAGATTCCCCCCCCCCCCCCAGTTAACTTCTACTCACTCTCTCCCCCATTTTGACCAAACCCCTCAGCATTCGCCCCATTCACAGTTCTTATCTTGACCACCGACCTCTGCATGTTCTAACCTCGAAGTCTCCCAGCATAACACCCTTCCAAGACCTTACCCTTTTGCCCCCCTACCCATGGAAGCATCGTCTCCCTTTGACCCTTGGCTCCAGGGGGACTTCCCCCCCCCTTTCCTCCTAACCCCCTGACAGCTTCTACCTCCTCCCCCTCCCCCCAAAGCCACTCATACCACCACCCATTTTCTCCAGAAGCTTTCTTCTCTTCCCATTCCCTCCTCCCCCCCCCTCTCTCTCTCTACCCCCTACGACCCCCTTCCTCCCTCCCCCTTGATCCGGCGGGTTGACACGCCGTGAAGAGATTGACTGGACGCGCGGAAGACCTGCCCCCCCCCCCCCCCCCCCCCGAGTCGCAAGGTTGGTGGGGGGGGGAGGGGGTCGTCACACCACCACGTAAGACCCCTGGGTCTGTCCCCAGTGTAGGGGGGGTCGTTGCTGACCACATACGACCCCTTAGGAATGTCCCTAGGGTTGGAGGTCGTTCCTGACCACTTATGACCCCAAGGCCTGTCCTTAAGGGGTCGTACCTGACCACATACGACTCCTATGTCTGGCTCTAGGGGGTCGTTCTTGACCACATACGACCCACAGGACTCCCGACCCCCACCTACCCAGTTGGAAGGTAGTCTGGGAAATAGGGGGAGCCACAATACTAGGTTAAACTACACATCACAAAAGTCTGATCAAAATTAGCATCGACCTACAGTCTTTTCATTAGTCAAATATATATATATATATATATATATATATATATATATATATATATATATATATATATATATATATATGGAAGACTTCAGTTGAAAATCCTCTGAAGAAAGCACAACAGACTCTTCAAAAACCATCCTGAAATTCTATGACTTATTTCTCTCACGTAAAAAAAAAAGAAAAAAAATGGAGTTATTTACTACCCACCTGCTGGGTAAAAGCAGAACTACCGAAATGCGGTCGAATACCATAAAAAACGGGGGATGAAAGTGGACAACGGTGCTCACGGCTTCTAACCCACCGCTACTCAGGTCTATACCTTACGAAAATACTACATCTACAACCGTCCGCAATAAACAGAAAGAAAAAAAAACTACGAAAACGAACACAGAATACGATAAACATACAAACAAACAAAAAAAGAAACTGGAATATACAACAACTTCCACCTTCAAAGAAAACGAGCAGCCCACAAATTCCAGGAGGCCGTGCTGGTCATCAACAAAACCTCAACTTTTCCCCTCTGCGTTCTTATTCAGGTGACAATATCCTCCTCTCGGGCCGTGGTGTCTGGTGGCAGGTGACCCGTGCCGTGCCCTCCACCCGCCTGGAAACTGGAAGCCCCTTGGACAGCGGCCGCAGACTCAGCTGGAAGGCGCACATACCTCGTCGAACAGAAGAAGGGCCTGGAGGGGTGGGAGGGGGATGATTCTCCACTGGAAAGAAGGGCCTGCGGGGGGGGGGGGGGGGGAATGATTCTCCACTGGAAAGAAGATTTCTCAACATACAGAAGATTCTTCGGTGACTGGAAGATTCCTCCGTTGGCTCAAGATTATTCCCGGACGCTCGAGACCCAGCGAAATGGAATATCCTCAAGGACGTGAATATCCGAGAATACATATATTCTTTTCTCTCTTAGAATATAAGAACAGGTAAATACTCAGTAAGTGCAAGATTTTAGTCCTGGAACAAACTCTTCGTTCGAGCTGGAAGATTCCAGTGCCTGGAACGACGGGAATACTCCAGTGGCTGGAATGGCTGGAACACTCAAGCGGCTGGAATGGTTGAAACACTCCAGTGGCTGTAATGGTCGGAACACTCCAGTGGCTGGAATGGTTAGAACACTAAAACGGCTGGAACAACTGGAATACTCCAGGGATTAAGACAGCTGGAACAATCCATCGTTTAAAACATATCGGGAGCAAGAACGCCTGGAACATTCCAGGGACAGGAACGCTAGACCACTAGCACCTGAAACGGGAAGATCATTCCAGGGGCTGGAACAGCTAGTCTGGTTGGGGCATTTAGCTGGAACCAATGGAATAGTCCAGAGGCTGGAATGGTTCGTACCTTCCAAGGGCTAGAACAGGCAGAAGACCCTTAAAATGGAAGAGTTCTTCGTTACCTGAAGTTCTCCAGAGGAACATGGGGTCCTGGTTGTCTTGGAGAATGAGAAATCAGAGTTCTCGTCCAGCTGTTCTGGTACTCGACTAAGAAAGAAAATTATCTTATCTTTTCGTAAAAGAAAATGTCTTAGTTCCTCTTCGAGGACGAATAATTTTCAGCGGGTTAACAAGGGTGTTCTTGGCTTTGCCTAAGAGCAAGAACCTTTCATTTTCACATAAACACATAGTTCTTGGCTCTCACAGTCGGAGTTCATGGCGTTCCTTTGAGTAGGAGGTTTATATTCGGAAAAGAAGCGAATCCTTGCCTCTCCCCAGCAACCATATCTGTCTAATATGTCCTCTCTACACACACGTCACTGTATGTAGCAGGTATCTCTTATAACATCTCTGACTGTTCAAAGCGGCCACTCCATAAGGGCTGCTTATGGAGTGGCTGGGGCGGCCCTTGTGGCTATGACTGCATAGAGGGTTAACTGTACCTGGCATCAAGTATATAATAATCAAGACAGTACATGACTGTAGACTTTAATGCCTCGCTATTCCATGAGTTATCAATTTAGCTAACTAATCATTATTCAGTTACGACCACAGACGAATAAATGATCTTGCTGTCTTTTGATTAATATTCTAAAGTTGAAAACGTAATTCTTCAAGGTCCCGTAATACACATTTTACTTTATTTCAGCCATGTTGTACACTACCATGTCTTCCATACTAAAAGTTTCAGTTATGTTATACAGCACCCGTCCACCATTTCAGCTATGTTATATAGCATCTGTTCACCATTTCAGCTATGTTAAACACCTCCAGTTCTCCTATGTTATGTATCTCTGCTATGCTCTACAGCAGCAGGGCTCCCATGTTACGGTGGCTATGTTAAATAGGTCCACCATGCTAAACACATTTACAATAACTAATCCCGAATACATTCCCTCCCCTCCCCACCTTACACATCCACCCCATCCTCTTCTCCCCACGTACATGTCCCTCCACCACCCAACACATCCACTTCATCCTCCCCCCCCCCCCCACGTACAAGAACCCCCCCCCTTCTCCTCCTCCTCCATCATCAATTCTGAATCATCATCAACCCGCCAAAAATGTGGCGGGTCATTTAAAAATATAGAAATTCGCTGACGAGAGCTGGGAGTTTAGCTGAGAGCTGGGGGGGAGATCACTTCTCCCCATAGCTGCTCCCCTGACTGGCTGAACGATCATTATCATCTCATTTACTTCAGATATGTTGGGGGAGAGAGAGAGGGGGGGGGAAGGGGGGAGGTGGTGGAGAGAAATGGGAAGGAGGAAGGGACGTGATGCTAGGGAAGAAATGGGAAGAAGTGGAGGTAAGGGGGGAATAAGTGAGGGAGAGAGGCATGAGATGGGGAGGATATATGGGAAAGAGAGGAAGAGAGAGAGAGAGAGAGAGAGAGAGAGAGAGAGAGAGAGAGAGAGAGAGAGAGAGAGAGAGAGAGAGAGAGAGAGAGAGAGAGAGAGAGAGCACAGATAAGGGGTGTTAAGAAGAAGAAGAAGAAGAAGAAGAAGAAGAAGAAGAAGAAGAAGAAGAGTGAGGAGGAGGAGGAGGAGGAGGAGGAGGAGGAGGAGGAAGAGAAAGAAGAAGAATGAGAGGAAGCAAGATGAAGGGGAGGAGGGAGGTGGGTGGTCGAAGAAAGCGTTAGGTTATTACAGGACATAAGGCGGAAGCTGTACTGAGAGTGCCTGGGATTTACGACCAATCCCTCCCCCCAGCGGTTGGGCTCGACACCTTAACGCAAGACACTTTCTACACACACACACACACACACACACACACATATATATATATATATATATATATATATATATATATATATATATATATATATATATATATATATATATATATATATATCTGGCCGTCTGGAGAAGAAAATCCCAGCCAGCCATAAACACGTACAAAACACAAATACATATTCTCATCCGTCGCCTTCTCGAGACGGCCCAACAATAATTCCCGCCAAAACTGCCGGAATTCGCGCCAAAACGACTAACATTCCCGCCAAAATTGCCGAGAGTTCCCGCCAAAAAGAAAGAAAAAAAAAAAGCTTATCCCGTCTCGCGCGAAGATATCCAACACAAGGGCGAGGTCTTATGAAAATGGCGCGGGGGTATCGGCGTTATGTATCGCATTATTCCGAATGAGCTGACAGCGTCTAGCCATTCCAGGTCCAAGTCGGAATATTGGAATGGGAATGACCTGTTCCCGGACGGTGTAAGGGGATATTAATGCAGAGTCAGTGGTGTCGGGGGTTGGGGTGGAAGAGGAGGAGAAGAGAGAAAGAGAGAGAGAGAGAAAGAGGAGGAGGAGGAGGAGGGTTATTGGGGAGGGAGGAGGGTACGTCAGAGATGCGGAGCGGCCCGCCATCTGTGAACAGAAGCGGGAATTATACCCAGACTGGAAAGTGACGCTGGTGAGGGCTGGGACGGCCCTTGTGGCGACGATATCATACGCTGAAACGCATCTTCCTCCTTCGCCGGGAGCTCTTTCCTGAAGGTGGCGACCGACGTACGAACAAATGACGACGGAGAACGTCTTGGAAAGACGACTGGAACCCATTAGAAGAGCAGAACCTGCTACTGAACCCTTTGAAATGCGATTGGAACTCGATAGCAAGAGTGGAAATGTTACAGAACTCCTTGTCATAAGCCTGAGATCCGACGATATAAGAACAAAGGCCGATCTATAACTCCTTTTAATAAGACTGGAACCCGTTAAAGGAAGAGAAACAGGATGTAGAGCTTCCGGATATAAGACTGGAACCCGATATAAGAAGAGAGACTTGTATATATAAAGTGATGAAACACGACTGACAGGTAAAGAAATCCTTGAAAGAAAATGGGAATTGGCTTTAAATCATACACTGCCGTAGAAAATAAGGGGAAAAAAAATTGACAAACGATGAAAAACTGGCGAATACACAACTGTTTAACAATGACCGAATAGCACACACGATGAACAAAATGAAGCGTGAAGAACGCGCGATGAAGAACACGCTGATATGCGAACGGCAAAGAAGGATTTAAGAACAGGAACTGTCACAGGTGTTCACGAGAGAACGGCAGGTTATATGAGGCCAAGAAATGGCCACGGAACGTATACAGACGTACGGAACGGCAACGTGCACGTGTAGAGGAACGGCAACAGAACAGTGTTGAGGTACGAATGAGAACGTATGGAAGGGAGACAAGACAAGGCAGGAGAGACGGTACGACCCTTGAGCACGACGGTGCGACCCTTGAGCACAAAGGGACGACTCTTAAGCACGACGGTACGACCCTTGAGCACGACAGTGCGACCCTTGAGCACGATGGTACTACCCTTGGTGTACGACGACCGGGCTTTTTCACTCGACCCTTAAGGGGTAGTTATAAGGCCAGACCATGATACCCAAGGGTCGTACCGTCGTGCCCAAGGAACGTACCGTCGCGTTCAGTGATCGTGCCGTCGCGTTCACTGGTCGTACCGTCGCACTCAACCGCTTAATACCACAAAAAAAAACCATTCCATGGGAAAACAGATGAAGATAAGGAGGGAACAACCCCGGGGGAATGAGACGTCTGTAAGGAAATGGCCGGACGGGGAAATACATACAAGGTTGCTGTGGGCCCGTCATCACAGCAGGACGTGTGCCGTGAGGTAACATCACGACACAGCTGACCGTGCATTGACGAACGGGGCGTGTCAACAGCGCTCCGGCCATGGACGGAAGTCCACAGCGACACCAGGGCTTCGCAAAGCGTGAGAGATATGAATGAAGCAAGGAGAGAGAGAGAGAGAGAGAGAGAGAGAGAGAGAGAGAGAGAGAGAGAGAGAGAGAGAGAGAGAGAGAGAGAGAGAAGAGGACATTAGTTAAGTTTCAGAAGTTAAAAACCTGTCGTTAATAAGCAGGTCGGGTCGTACAGCTGTTAGGGAAGAGGAGGAGGAGGAGGAGGCATTATTGTGCGTTTAAACTTCTGGAAATCTTGGAGGACAAACTTCGAATTACTTTACGACACCATAATGTCTAACGTTCCCTCCATGACACAGGGGGCTCGGATGTTAGCTGGAGGACACACGGCAGCCTTCATGATCAATTGATTCCCATTAATCTCACGATCAACCACGAGTACCTTCATCCATCCCCCTGACAACACGGATACTCACCTGGGACTGGGGAGAAAAGATCAGCGCACATGACCTGGAATATCACCTCCCGCTCCCAGAACCACAGCCCTTCCTACCGTGCCGCCATGAGCGCAATAAGGGTCGACATGCGCGGGCATAGCTTTGTAAGCAGACTGCGCATGGATCAGTCAGCCAGCAGCTGTGTCTAGGGGGCGCCAAGCAACATGGCCTCTATCCACAACACAATGGCCTCTATCCACAACACTACAATATCAGTGTCGGTCTGCAACTGCTGGCTCCCCCATGCGTCAACATCGTGTCAACAATCCAATATCTACATTACTCTTTCAAGCTTCAACGACCTCATCAATCCTTTCGGTTAATCACGACAGTGAAGTTAATCATTCTCATCTCCTACGCTATATCTACGAGTGTGTTTAATGCCATCTTCCACAGCGCTCCTCTACCGTCCATCACCAATCATTGTCCTCATAACGTATTCCAAACTACCATCTACTTCTCTATCCTAAGTATTAATCTATCCAGGTTAATCTACTTAAAAAAAAACCTATCCTTTCTATCCTAAGTATTAATCTATCCAGGTTAATCTACTTAAAAAAAACCCTATCCTTTCTATCCTAAGTATTAATCTATCCAGGTTAATCTACTTAAAAAAAACCCTATCCTTTCTATCCTAAGTATTAATCTATCCAGGTTAATCTACTTAAAAAAAACCCTATCCTTTCTATCCTAAGTATTAATCTATCCAGGTTAATCTACTTAAAAAAACCCTATCCTTTCTATCCTAAGTATTAATCTATCCAGGTTAATCTACTTAAAAAAACCCTATCCTTTCTATCCTAAGTATTAATCTATCCAGGTTAATTTACTTAAAAAAAACCCTATCCTTTCTACCCTAAGTATTAATCTATCCAGGTTAATCTACTTAAAAAAAACCTATCCTTTCTATCCTAAGTATTAATCTATCCAGGATAATCTGCTTCGAAAAAAACACCTATCCTTTCTATATATTAGATACGCCTGCCTCCTGCGCGTCTCATCATACCACGTGATCAATACTCAATATACCAAATATGCTTCAACCCCCCGTCCCCCCTCATCCCCCCTTTCATAATGCCCCCTCCCCCCTTCCCACCACCATCCCCCCTTTTGTGGTTATCTCTCCATATCTCCCTTATCTGAATGCCCAGACGTCTTCCTCGCTGTGTATAGGATACGGGGGAAAGAGGGGAGGCGAGGGGGTGGGGGGGAAGAGAAGGGTGGGAGGCGAGTGACAGGCACTGTTGGAGGGGAAGGGGGGAAGGGGGTGATGGAGGGAGAGGTGACACCGGCAGAAGAAAATGGCGGCCGTCACCAGAGGGGAAATAGCTGTGGCACCTGGATTTCCGATCAACGTCAGTGGCTGGAATATTGGGGGGAGGGAAGGAGGGGGTGGGTCTGATATTCATACTGGAGGCGAGGGGGCGGGGGGGCTGGGGGGGGGTTCCTCCTGGAACGGTGCTGGAAAGGGGTGTGTGTGTGGGGGGGGATAGATCTGGACGGGACTAGAAGGGTGTTGATGGGGGTGCTGGAAGAAAGTTGTGGAGGTTCTGGAAGAAAGTTGTGAGCGCGCGGGAAGAGTGTTGTAGGGGTGCTGAAAGTTTGGATGAGGGTGCTGAAAGGGTGTTGTGGGGGTGCTGAAAGGGTGTTGTGGGGCTGCTGGAAGTCTTGAGGGTACTGGAAGGGTTGTGGGGGTGCTGGAAGTCTTGAGGGTGCTGAAAGGGTGTTGTGGGGGTGCTGGAAGTCTTGACGGGGGAGCTGAAAGGGTGTTGTGGGGGTGCTGGAAGTCTTGAGGGTACTGGAAGGGTTGTGGGGGTGCTGGAAGTCTTGACGGGGGAGCTGGGAGGATGTTGATGGACAGCTGGAGGAATGATGACTTAGTGCTGGAAGATAACATGGAACAGGGACAACGTACCTCAAGAGAGAATTTTGGAATAAGTATCTCAAGGAACAATTATGGAAGAAGTACCTCCTGGAACAAATTCTGGAGCAAGCATCTATAACCCATAATGGAACAAGTACCTTAATGAACAATTACCTCAGTAACCAATTATGGAACAGGTATCTTCATTAAGAATTACCTCTGTAACCAAATATGGAAAAGATACCTTCAGTTACGAATTACCTCAGCAACCCATTATGGAACGGGCATCTTCAGGAAGCATTACCTCAATCACCCATCATAGAACATGCACCTTCAGGAAGATTACCTCAAGAACCAATTATGGAACAGGTATCTTCAAGAACGATTATGGAACAACTCCCTCTCTAGGCACGTCTATGAGCCATGCCAAAAGGACCTACACCCTTCCGTGCTCTGTGTGGAAAGCAAATATGTACTGAACGGCGACCAGACATCAGTACAGTCAGAAATATTCTGAGAAGCAAAGACGACGAAAGACAACACAGAGCATACCATATGCATACGCAACACAAACACTGGAAAACGAATACAGACTTGACGGTATCTATCCAGATGTATCTTTCTTTCTCCAAACGTCTCTTGAGGTTAAAAATACATGAGGGAAAAAATACATGAAAGTATCTCACTGGAATCATAAATAAAAAGAGAGTGGGAAAGCCACAAAACAGCGAGCGACCATGAGGAAAACATGTGTCCTGGGAGCTGTGGGTTCTGGCGCTGGAAGAGAGGCTCCAGAACCCTCCATAAACCGGATTAATAACAATTACTTCATAAACTCGCCT
>NC_092287.1:25023837-25046337 GCF_036320965.1 Panulirus ornatus | reverse complement strand
CAGGTCGCCCACCTCCATGGGTAGTGGGGAACCCGTGTGGGTGGGGCGGAGGCTCAGGCCACGCCCACTGGGGATCATGCTGGCCACGCTGAAGGGGCTGGAGAAGGCGGGGAAGGCCGAGGACGGGGGGCTGGGGAAGGGGGGAGACGGGGGCTCTGGGCGGGGCGGGGTGACGGCCGGGGGTGTCATGAGGGGCTGCTGGCCCCCCGTCAGGGCGCGACTCACCCCCTCAGCGGCGCTCATCATTACCTGGGGGAGACAGAGACCGGGGGTTAATGAAAGGCACACCTCACCTGGCAACACGTGCCTTCCTTAATCACCTTACTAAGACCTCTAACAACGCTAACCACGTCGGGGCTTCGATGGCCACTCGCCATCGGGTCGCGACGAACAGACGTACACATCAACGAGGCAAACGTACACGAGTCCCCTACGTACACACGAAGGGCCTCTGTGTACACGAGGACCCTATCATGTACACTATCAGTACACATCTATCTATGCCAGTGTACATCTATCTATATATCTATCTACTTGCGGGAATCTGGTCCTCCAGCTCAAGGGGATTCCAAACCCCCACCTCCACTACACACCCCAGCCTCGTCGTCTGACGTGGGGATGAACCACACAATATCCAAGCCTGCTAACTCATGTATGGGGGATTGCCTCCACACATGGTGAAGCCACTCAAGCTAGTGTAGGGGTCTGGGGATAACTGACACTCCAAACACACACACACACACACACACACACCTCGGACTCCACGCGTCTCCACACATACATGCAAGACTCATATCATGGCCCCCAGAGCCCCTCATATGATCCGTATGTGGGAGGAAACTGTAAAAGAACCCAACTTCTGATGATTCGAATATAATCTTCACATGGGAGACATTCCAATTACATGGGAGTTACTGCTTCAAGCACATTCTAAAGCATTTTACAATTCAAGCCTCCAACATTTTAAACACATGCAAGACATAGCCTTACACTCTCCTTTGCCTAGGGCTATCCTACGTGATGAATATCAAATCACTTGCTTCTCCTTAGAGCTGAATGGGGACGTTGGATTGGACCCGCACTTATCCAAAAGCACCTACTTTTTTTTTTTTTTATTTCCAGTGGTCTAAAACGCTTACCTAAAGTGGATCATCCTCCACCCCTCTCTTTGGGGCGGGAATAAAATCAAAATCCCTCCCACCATATCAACCCTCTTCAAGCCAATCCCTCTCCCTCTCCCTCCACCGTTATGCTGTATCCCTCTTCCCTATGCTACAGGTATCATTTCGGCCCCTGGTCTCCAGATCTGTCCGCGGCCGCGTCCCAGCGTCGAAGACTTGGGGCCCTTGGCTCACACTACATTTGGCAGCCGCTTCCCACACTTTCCTTCTGGTGTCCAGCCAATCGAGGATTGGTCGTTATAACACTCTCCCTTTTGGATGAAATACCACAATCCCCAATACGTTAAGGGGAAAGGGAGCTAAGGGATAAAGGGGAAACTAAAGGGAAAAAAGCTTGGAGGAAGAGGAGGGGAGGGGGGAGCTAAGGGTAATGTATCTAGAGAGGAAAGGGGTCTCAAGGGATAAGGGGCTCACTAGAAGGATACATCTGAAGGGGAAAGGGAAAGGGGAGTTAAGGGGTAAAGGGAGAGAAGCTAGGAGGAGGTGGAGGGAGCAGCTATGGGCAGAGAACCTAGGAAGGAAAAGGGTCTCTGAGGGGAAAGGGGGAGGTCACTAAGGAGGGGAGAGCAGGCCGCCCCTAGAGGAGAAGGGTAGGGAGAAGAGCTACCCCGTGAGAGGGGAAAAGGGGGAAGAGGTGAAGGGGGGCGGAGGGCAGGGGGAGGCATCCAGCACACCTGAGTCCTGGTTTTATTATGTTGTAATGTGTTGGGAGATAATCTTGAAAATTCCACCCTGCGACTTCCCGGCCTCGTAAAAATTCGGTGGTCGGTGCGTCGAGGGGGGGGGGGGGGGTCTGGTGTCTGTTGGGGGTAGGGGACGTCGCCCCCCCAGACCTCCCCTCAGAGGAGGACGAGGGAGGAGGGAGGGGGGCCAGCAGCAGCAGCACCAGAAGCGAAGGACCACATATGAAAATTTAACTGGTGGAGGACCCAGGGGTTGGTCGTCCAATAACCCGACTGAATCATGTCGCAAAGGGGGTGTGGTGGGTTCTGACAATGGGGTGGCGCGCTGTGGTGGTGGGGAATGGGGGATAAGGTATATGGGTGGTGTGGTGATGGGTGGTGGGAGAAGGAAGAAGTGGTGGTGTAAAAGGGTGTCTGTCACTGCTGGTTTGGGTGTTTCCTTGTGTTGGAGAGGTGAGCAGAGGAGAGAGAGAGAGAGAGAGAGAGAGAGAGAGAGAGAGAGAGAGAGAGAGAGAGAGAGAGAGAGAGAGAGACCTTGCTTCTCTCTCTCTCTCTCTCTCTCTCTCTCTCTCTCTCTCTCTCTCTCTCTCTCTGACATACACACACACACACACACACACACACACACACACACACAGACAAAAACCACACCCCCATCTAGATATACCTGTCGCTGATAATGTTCTCCGTTTTCGTGAACTTAACAGACGATCATCTATCTCAAGATCAAAGCTAACTCTCTCTCTCTCTCTCTCTCTCTCTCTCTCTCTCTCTCTCTCTCTCTCTCTCTCTCTCTCTCCCTGGCAGCGTCGGGAGCTACTCGTGTGTAATGTTGTCGTCGATGCGCGACTCCCGAGACGAAAAGGAGTGGTGGAGGGGTGGTGGAGGGGTTCGTCGTCTTCTGTCGTCTCCGGCTGCGGATCTTGCAGGAGAGGTGGAGGGAGAGAGAGAGAGAGAGAGAGAGAGAGAGAGAGAGAGAGAGAGAGAGAGAGAGAGAGAGAGAGAGAGAGAGAGAGTGGTCGTTTTCCGCTGTCGCTCTCTGCGCCGTGCGGAACATGGTCGTGTTTTTCATGTTTTTTTTTTTCTCTCTCGTGTAAGTGGAGTCGAACCCTTGGGTAAAGAGGGAGCGAGGGGGGGGGGGGGCGTTTTGACTACCTACACACGGTGGTTAAGACATGCTCAGCAGGCCATTATCAAATGCAGAAATAGAAAGACCTTGAAGTAATCATCAGTTACGACCGAAAATGCGCTAATCAATGCATAATTGCGTATGCTAAGGACAACAGAATGTTCAGATTCAAAGCCACAAACGTAACACATCGAACCAAGACACAATTCTGAACAGGCTGTTCAGTTCTGATCATGCAACTCGATTCAGAGATGAAAAATTGGAACGCATACAGAGATGATCAACAAAACCAAATCCAACGCTTAGAAATAAACGTTATGAAGGCATACTTGGAGATCTCATGTCTGTTATACTTTTTTTTTCTAAAACAGTACAGATTTTGAAGAGATCTAATAGTTTCTCTTTTAATTCTAAATTATTTTGACAACTCACACCAATTTATATCGCAGTTTCCTATAGAATTTCCACGTCAGTATATTCTTTCTATATTGCTATTTTTCATCTGGTTTATGTGTCGGAGGGAGTGGTGGGTGGGGAGGAGCCTTCTGCTGTACCGTCAGGTCTCCATCTATAGTGGAGGGTCGGGAGGAGCCTTCTACTTTACCCATCCTGTCTCCATCTATAGTGGTGAGTGGGGAGGGGCCTTCTACTTTGCTATCCTCTCTCCATCTACAGTGGTGGGTGGAGAGGAGCCTTCTACTTTACCATCCTGTCTCCATCTATATCGATTACGACCTTTGGACGCACAATTACTGTCCTCCAGTGGCTAAGCTCGTCACGTAGCGTCACGCTCCCCCGTAACACGTGACTCCCGCGCACACCTCTCCCTCACCCGTCTAACCTTCCCCCCAACCCCTTCCCCTCACCTTATCTACCCCCCCTCCCTCCCTCCCCGGAGGAGGAGGCTATCCATCACCTGACGCGGGCACACGCCCTCACCCGTCCTGCCATCTAGTTAACCTTGCCAATGGTGTGCAACCGAGACATGTCTGCTCCCTCCCTCCTTCTTCCCTTCCACCCTCCCTCCCCCTCCTTCTTCCATCCCCCGCCCAAAAAAAACCCTCATATCTTCCTCCCACTCTCCCATCTCCAACACATCCCCCACCAAAGTTGCTGTCTCTCTCCCTTCCTCTCCATCATGTCCACTCCTTTCTTCACCACCATAATGTCCTCCCTCATCCTAGACCACCAACACCTCGACCTTCTCCAAGACTATCCTCATCCCTCCTCCAACACTATCATCTTCCCCTCTCCAATACTACCACCTTCTGCTCTCCAACACCACCATCTCCTCTCCAACAAATGAAATCTTCCTCTTACTTCCTCCAACACTACAACATCTCCCTACACTTTCTCCAACGCCAGTGCATCCCCCCCCCTTACCACCACCATTCAGCACCAACAACCCCCTCTCCTTCTCCAACACCAACACCACCACTATCCTTGATAAGTCTCACTTTCTTTGTCTTCCACTCTCACTTTTACTCTCCCCCTACCCACTTCTTCCTCTCCCTCTCTACTCTCCCCCTCTCCCTCTCTACTCTCTCCCTCTCCCTCTCTACTCTCTCCCTCTCCCTCTCCCACAGTCCCTTGCCAGGCGGGGATCTGGAGATAAAGAGGTATTAATGAACCTTAAATATACCTGAGACCAACTAAATGGTTAGCTGTGTGTGTGTGTGTGTGTGTGTGTGTGTGTGTGTGTGTGTGTGTTGTTGCTGGAGGAGGAAGGGGCGTGGGGAGGGGTAAGGTGTAGGGGATAGGCGAGCAGGCGTCACTTAGCACCTCTTCCTTTACCCTAAATAGCCGAGGGGGATGGGGAATGGGGGATGGGGGATGGGGAATGGGGAGTAGGTTTGGGGGGGGGGGGGGGTAGGGAATTACCTCACATCGTTGATTAATAATAACAGCGTCTACTGCCAGGTAGCAGGGGGGGGGGGGGGGAGAGGGAAGGGGGAAGTCTGTATTGGGGGGAGGGGAGATGGGAGGAGGGTGGAAAGGAAGGGTGACAAGAGAGGCGAAGTGAGGGGAGAGGGGTGATGGCAGTGCGGGAGGGGGGAGGTGTAGCGAGGGGAATGAGGAGGAGAGGTAGTAGTGAGTAGCAGGGGGGGGTGAGGGGAGGGGTCGTGAGGGGAGGCGGTGGTGGGGGGGTGATGGGTGGGGTGGGGAGGGGGAGAGAGAGAGAGGCACCAGACCCGGGAACTTGGCACCTGAGAGGCAGCAGTGCCTCGCCTCGCATGAACACCTCAAGTGATTGGCACCTTTAATGGTGGCACTGACACCCCCCCTCCCCCCTCCCACCCGCCATGTACAGCCTCCCCCCCCCCCCACGACCCTAAGGTAAGAGTTACAGTAATTACCTATTTGGACAGTACAGGAGGGAGGGGAAGAGGGGGGTCGGTGGGTTTCCCCCACACTTGTGGGGTAAGGGGGGTGTGTGGTGGTTTCCCCCACACTCGTGGGGTAAGCAGGGGGGGTGGGTTTCCCCCACACTCGCTGTACTACCCCCCTCTCCTCCCCTTATCTCTTTTTTGAACTTTCTCTATCTCACATCTTATCAAACTCGTGTACATTATCAACATCCAAATTCCCTCACTCACTCACTTGTAATCGTCCATTTCCTAGGTGAATTTGAACATGTAGTTGTTGACGTCTTTCTGATCAAGTTCACTGTTCACTCTCGCGTTCTGGCCCCTGGTTCTTCGAAGCACTGTTCACTGCTGACTCCGGTCCCTCTATCCTCTGCATCTCTAGAAGCACTGCTGGTCACTTCTGGCAACGCGAAACTCTCATTCGTAAACTCATTCGTTGGCGAGTCTCCCCGTACCTCTTCTGTCTTCTATAAATGGGTAAAAATTTCGGCTTCCGAATTCTCGCTTTTAACTCACCTCTCCCGGTCCTTTGACGGACCTCCTCCGGACCTTCTCTCTAAGTTCTCTTGTGCTTCTTTGAAGCAAGGTGGCGAAACCCGAGAATCGTGGTCCAGTCCAGGTCTGAAATGGGCTCTGAGTAGCCTCCCTCACTGAACATGTCCAGAACCATGAAGGTGTGAATACAGCCCCAACATTATCCACTGGCCAGTCAGTCTCCTTTTTTATTTACCTATCCTACGATGGAGCTCTGACCTCAAGGTCAGGTATAATGTCGACCCTCACCCCATCCCACCCCTCCGCTAAAGTCCCCCCCTTTTAACAGTCCTGTATCCTAGTTCAGTTGGACGATTTTCGTAATGCCCCTATTCTTCCCTCAACTCCATTTCCTTCGCTTCAGACGTCTCTTCTTGGACTTGAACAACATGGGACCAGCTCTGGATTCTGTCAGGGTTCCCCTGTGAGATGTGGCAATCCTCATCATGTTTTCTTCTTCCCTGTTTTCTATCGCCTTCATGACCTTGGCATCATCTGGATAATATATATTCAGTCATGATTGTGGTTCCTTTTTTTTTTTTTTTTTTTTTTTGGAGGGGTGGGTTATTTACGCAGGTGAAGAAATGCGGTGGTTGCAAGACCCAGCCTTGCGGAACACCACTAGTAACTCCAGCATGTATCGAGAACGTTCCTCTGACGTCTGTTCTTTCTGTTTCCACTTAGAAAACGTTTTGGTCTATCAAAGTCGTCAACCCACCCTCCCAGCTCTCGTTCCTGCCTGAATGTCCACCTTCTTTACCAGCCTCCGATGCGATACAGTGTCAAACGCTTTCTGGCAGTCTAGGAACGCGCAATCTGTCTACCCTTCTCTTTAGCCTATGATGGAGCTTACTCTCTCTTAGAAGTTCCACGAGATTCCTTCTATATCATTTCTCTCCACCCATGGTGTTCTATTTTGCAAGAAGACGACATCAATTTGGTGTTGATTTTATCTTTCCCAGTTTTTACAAAACGCACAGACCAATCTGCAGTTTAAAGCAATTTCACATTCTCCTATCTTAAGGTAATTAAGAGGATGACAATGCGATAAACAACGCGATAAATAAGTCAGACATGACGTTCATGACTATATCTTACGAGGTCGGCCAATTTTTTCCTCTTAAAATATAAATTGATTTTTTAAACATCGTAGTCTCTGCAAAATATGCAACTTGTGTTCTTGTTGAGATTGTATAATTTATTCTTCAGATTACATAATTCCTTCTGAAAATATAATCTATTCTTCAGAATATATATATATATATACATTATATATATATATATATATATATATATATATATATATATATATATATATATATAACATTCGTAAGTTATCAATTAATTTCTTTATCATTATATGATAATTGTTTACGTGTTTGTTTATTAATAACAAGTAAATAAACAGAATTTATTCATCGTGAAACTTTGGAGAAAATACCAGAAAACACAAAGTTTATTATTTAAAAAATAAAAAGTTTATTTTGTGATTGCTGGGAACAAAAGCACAGTCCTTCCCGGTGCTGTAACCCGTTACTGTACCCCACTACCTGTGATCTACTCTTTGTACCCCACCTTCACTGTAACAGTTCACTGCAGAGTATCGCTGTAACCTATCACTGTAGCCCATCTTCGTAACGAGTCCCTATAAAGCGTCACTGTATCTCTCCTTCACTGTAATCCATATCTGTAACCCTTCCTAGTAATCCGTTACTTTAGTCCATACCTGTAACCCTAAGTCCATAACTGTAATCCGTCACTGTAAGAGATGCCCCTAAAGAGTCCCTGTAACGCATTTGTATCACCCTCCACTGTAAGAGGTCACTGTAACCTATCACAACAGGTCCCTGGAAAGCGTCACCGTAAACCATTACAGTAACCAACCACTGTAACATGTTATAGTACGGGTTTCTGTAACCCATTTCTGTAACCTGGGCACCGTAACACTTTCTACGTAACCCTTGACTGTAACGCTGATCCTCGTAACACGCCAACGCCATCCTTTACTGTAATCCTGATCGCTGTAACACGTTAGCGGCACCTTTCGCTGTAACCAACCACCGTAACAATGCAGTGACACCCGTCACCGTAACACTTCAGCGTCACGAGCCACCTGCACGCGTCACTGTCATCCGTCACAATACCCCCCCCCCCTTTGCTCATCTCCCCCAGCCAAGCACCTTCCCCCCCACCACCACCACGCCCCATCATCTCCCCTTCCCATCGTCTCTCTCTCTCTCTCTCTCTCTCTCTCTCTCTCTCTCTCTCTCTCTCTCTCTCTCTCTCTCTCTCTCTCTCTCTCTCTCTCATCTCTACACCCCGCGCCTGAACCAGTCTTGAACCCTCCCCCCATCATTTCCCCAGTCAGAACCCGTCGTAACAACACCCCTCCTCCCCCTCACCCCCCAACTACACCCCGCGTCTAGGACTCCCCCACCCCTCAATTAAGTCCCCCCCCCATTCCCCACTCCCCAACCCGCAACCCACCAAATCGCTTGCTTGATGCTCTCGTAACGAACTGGGGAGAGGGGGTGGGGGGTGGGGGGGTGTGTTCGTCCGACGGTCATCGCTACGATCCCGCCCCTGACGAAGCGCTTCAGGCCGCCCGCCGACGCGCCTCGCCGCTCCTCTACTACTACTACCCCCCCCCCCCTCCCCATCCACCCTCCCTGCGACGTGTTTACGTGGATGATGCGCCATCGCGTCGCACGCGGGGGGGCGGCGCTGGTCGCACGTCAGGTCGGGGAGGGAGAGACGCATCCTCGAACGTAGCTCCCCCCCCCCCCGGGTGGTGGCCCTTACCACGGGGCTGCGCTGAAGGGGAAAGGGGGGGTTGGGTGGGGGTGGGCCAGGGGGGACGGACAGAGTGGGGGGGGGGGGAAGGGTGGATCTGTTGTCGTTATCAGGGCGACGCAACGGCCAAGGTAAACGACACAGGATTCATAAGCGTGGAGGGGGAAATAGCGTGAGATACCCCCCCCCCCCCCCCCCCCGACGTGCCCCGGTTTACGTAAACACCACGGTTAAGGAACGAATGATTTACCTCCTCACCTCCCCCTACACACACACACACACACACACACACCTACACCTCACACACCTGTCGCAGGGTGAGGGGGGAGGACACACACACACACACACACACCTACACCTCACACACCTGTCGCAGGGTGAGGGGGGAGGGGGGTAGGACACACACACACACACACCTACACCTCACACACCTGTCGCAGGGTGAGGGGGGAGGACACACACACACATGCACACACACCTCATATCTACTGCAGGTATGAGGGACAGGTATGTCTGGTACTCCTCCTACACACCTTCCACCACAATACATATACATGACTTCCTCACACACCTGCTTCGGCTCACGTTCTAACACACCTGTTTGTCACACCTGGCGTAGGACGCATCTCACACCTCTGCCACAGGTATGGAGGGCAGGTGTGCACACCTGTTTCTCACACCTGGCGAAGGACGCACCTCACACCTCTGCTACAGGTATGGAGGGCAGGTGTGCACACCTGTTTCTCACACCTGGCGAAGGACGCACCTCACACCTCTGCTACAGGTAGGAAGAACAGGTGTTGGTGCTGTTTCTCAGCCATCGTCGCAGGCATCGTCTGGACCCCAGAGAGCTCTGCGATAGCCATGTCACTGTGCTAATGAAAATAATGATTCAAAAACAAGACAAAAAATATATATATACGTCTTGCGTACGACAATAACCCCCCCCCCCCCCCCCGCGATAGCTGCATTAAGAACACCTACGATACCCGATCGCTGTGTAGAGGGAAGCAATTCACGATACCCGATCTCTGTGTAGGGGGAAGCTATTTTACGATACCCCCGATCGCTGTGCAGGGCGAGAAGCTATTTACGATACCCGATCACCACCCGAGACTATCCGAGCTGTAAACGATACCTGACCGTAAATAAAGGAAAGGAGTGGGGGGAAAAGAAAGAAAGATTGGTTAGGAAGATCACTCTGCGATGGGAGAAGCAACACACACTAACACGATACAAATAAAGACTTGGCAGATAAAGTAAACCTTTCTAGAGAGAGAGAGAGAGAGAGAGAGAGAGAGAGAGAGAGAGAGAGAGAGAGAGAGAGAGAGAGAGAGAGAGAGAGAGAGAGAGAGAGCTGCTCTCCGCACCTTCCCCAACCACGAACGGGGTCAAAAATAGGGAATGGGAATGGGGGATCTGTAAAGGAAATAGGGTATGGGACCCGTCCCCAAACCGTAGACGAATTGGCGAATGGGGCCTCTTGCGAATGGTAATGGGTGGGGAAGCCTGGGGACGAAATGGGGATGGAGCTTACGGACGAGATGGGGTGAGGGATGGGGGGAAGAGAGACAGACTTCTAGACAAAATGGGAAAATGGGGTGTGGACGAAATGGAGTACAGAGAGCATCATAGACCTGTCCATGAAATGGGGAAGACAGGTCCTGTAGAGGTGGAGTGACGGGTTGGAGAAGAAATTGGGGACATAATGCGGACCCACGAGCAGATGATGTGTATTGATGATAGAATGTATCTAGCATTCACTGAGGGATGTTCGTAGCCGCTCCGCACCCGCAACGCGTGACCGCTAACCGCTTCGACGAATCCATCCATCTACAAAAGGGATAAACGAGTGAAAACGGGGAGTGGGGGTGTGGGTTGTTTACAGGAGTAGAGAGAAAATGAAAGAGGGGCAGGTAAGATGGGAGGCCAGACGCCACATGAGCGAGAGAGAGGGAGGGGCCACCAAGACTCCCCTGCCTGGGGAGAGGGGAGAGGAAGACGTAGGGCGGGGAGAGGAGAGGAGGGGGAGGGAGGGAGAGAGAGTGAGAGAGGGGGGGATATGCAAACGAGGAACCAATACCAGCATACCAAGTGAGAGAGAGAGAGAGAGAGAGAGAGAGAGAGAGAGAGAGAGAGAGAGAGAGAGAGAGAGAGAGAGAGAGAGAGAGAGAGAGAGTGGGGAGGTTGGTTGGGGGAGGGAGGGAGGGTAGGAAGGAAGGAAGGTGGGGTGGGGGAAGAGAGAGGGAGAGAAGGGGGTGTGGAGGGGAAGGGAGTGTGTGTGGGGGGGGGGGTGTTTGGAGGGATGTGCCAAAGAGATTGTCGGGTTCGCTAATTTTACAACGGCTGCCTGGCTGGCTAGGTGTGTGTGTGTGTGTGTGTGTGTGTGTGTGTGTGTGTGTGTACGTGTGTGTGTGTGTGTGTGTGTGTGTGTGTGTGTGTGTGTGTGTACGTGTGTGTGTGTGTGTGTGTGTGTGTGTGTGTGTGTGTGTGTGTGTGTGTGTGTGTGTGTGTGTGTGTACACCACTTTGCATACTCGGCAGTCAAGCTCCACCCACGTCGCTGGGGCATTACCCTTCCTCGCCACTTTCCCCAACTCTCCCCTCTTATTCACCCCCTACATGCGGTGCTGACCCTCACCACACGCCCCGCACGACGTCGCATGCGGCCGACGGCAGCATGCGGCGGGGCCAGAGCGCCGCACGGAACACTCCTTTCATCGAGAAAAAAAGAAAACCAGAACTTTAGAATGAAAATTCCGATATGCAAATCAGGCCTCAGTGTTTCTGGGAGGGGAGGGCGCAGCCCTTCCCCTTTACCCTCCCACTTTTCCCGGCGCCCGCTCCAAACATGGCCGGGCGCCTTCGTCCACGCAAAATCGGCCCTTTTTTTTTTTTTTTTTGAGCGGGATATATATTTCTTTTTCCCTCCGTCGATATCAGATCACACTGGACGGTGAGGTCGTGTCTATATTTGACCTCACAAAGCTCACGACGGATTCTCTGAGTTGTGAGGGGCAGGGGAGGGGAGGGGATCCCATAAAATGAGACGGAAAAGGGGATAAACGATAGGGAATTTTTAATATAGAATTTACATGGTCGTAACTGTTGTGGTCAAGGGTCGTACCGTCGTGCTCAAGGGTCGTACCGTTATGTTTAAGGGTCGTACCGTCGTGCTCAAGGGTTGTACGATCGTGTTAATGGGTCGTACTGCCTTGCTCAAGGGTCGTACCGTCGTGCTCAAGGGGTCGTACCGTCGTGCTCAAGGGTTCGTACCGTGGTGCTCAAGGGGTCGTACCGTCGTTCTCCGAGGATCAAACGGAGACAATAAAAATCCCATAAATCCGACATCCAAATGTATACATCTACTCATATAAACTATTACAGGAAAGATGCTACACATGGGGTCCTGAAACCGAGATAGCGTGCAATCTGCCTCTGATATCTTCATCACACACTGCGTGATCCACTCCCCAACACCTAAGGCAAGGGGGCCGGGCGGCACAACTGTGACATATCGGGCGTCTGATAAGAGAGATAACTGCTAACTTTTCGGCCGAGGCTACAACAGAATGTGATATCTATAAGTAACTAAGTTAACGGGCGAAACAGTAGCTCACCATATCTGACCTGTGATAGCGAGAGAATATCACTTCCGGAAGCTGATAAAAGAAACTGTTATCATATCATATGTATACTGATAAAAAACTGATATCATATATATATATATATATATATATATATATATATATATATATAATATATATATTCCTATGAGTCCACGGGGAAAATGAAACACGAAAAGTTCCCAAGTGCACTTTCATGTAATAATCACATCATCAGGGGAGACACAAAAGAGGAATATAACAGTCAGTTGATATACATCGAAGAGACGAAGCTAGGACGCCATTTGATAAACATGTGATTGTCCATGTATATATATATATATATATATATATATATATATATATATATATATATATATATATATATATATATATATATATATATATACACACCTTGCCATATGGTCCTGCTATCTTGTTATCTGGTCGTGTTATCTCGATATAAGGGACGTTTGGAAACCACGATCTGCACCAAACGCGAGGGGACTGGTCATCACACCTAGTCTTATCAAGGATAGGCAAGTGGTGTGTGTGTGTGTGTGTGTGTGTGTGTGTGTGTGTGTGTGTGTGTGTGTGTGTGTGTGTGTGTGTGTGTGTGCCAAGAGCTCAATCTCCGACTAGCCTAGTAAGCTAAGGGAAGGACGAACACCTGGGTTGGGTGTGGGCCTACTGCCGTAACCGGGATTCGAACCCATGCTGACATCATGACTTCAACTTTTGTGGTTTTTAAGTTTATTCTAATTACAAAAGAGAGAAAAAAATTCCTCTCTACATAGCATGAAATGAGCAGATGGAATTTATTCCGTTGTGCGACCACAGTTATCAAACAAGAATAAATCGTCTTCTTTACCCCATACCCAGTAAAGTAACACCTTTGATTATAATTATCAATCATAATTAAGATAAATGGTCTTAACACTTTATCCAGTAAGATAAAAACTGGTAATAAATGTTAAAATTTTCATGAAAAGGTATCTGAAAAAGAGAGGGGTACACAAAGTCGCTAATACTGAAAGCAAATATAATTTCTACTGAATTAAAATATCATAACAAAAACAATAACTGATGTGCACTGCATTCTACTGAATATATATATATATATATATATATATATATATATATATATATATATATATATATATATATATATATATATATATATATATATATATATGCCATTTACTGTATGAGAGAATGTAAATTCTCTACCCGTTTTATGAGCTTGGCAATTCACAGTAAATTTAAGTTCCCAAGTGCACTTTAGTGTAATAATCAACTGACTGTTATATTTCCTTCTGTAGCTTCCCTAATGATGTGATTATTACACGAAAGTGCACTTGGGAACTTACCGTGTTTCAATTCCCCGTGGGCTCAATAAAAATAGAATTGATCACGCGCTGAACTGATATCCTTTTCAATACATACATACATACATACATACATATATATATATATATATATATATATATATATATATATATATATATATATATATATATATATATATATATATATATATATATATATATATAAAATCCCCTTTTGAATAAGAAAACAAAGCAAATTCTTAAAGTATACCTCTCTTATTCAAACCATCTAAGACAATTGGCGTCAAAGCAATCCTTCCACCACATTCAGGCGGGGCCGCAAGTACCACGCTCAGGCGAGGCCGCAAGTACACAGGCGGGGCCGCAAGTACACAGGCGGGGCCGCAACTACCACGCTCAGGCGGGGCGGCAAGTACCACGTTCAGGCGGGGCCGCAGTACAACGCTCAGGCGGGGCAGCAAGTACACAGGCGGGGCCGCAAGTACACAGGCGGGGCCGCAAGTACCACGCTCAGGCGGGGCCGCAAGTACCACGTTCAGGCGGGGCCGCAAGTACACAGGCGGGGCCGCAAGTACACAGGCGGGGCCGCAAGTACCACGCTCAGGCGGGGCCGCAAGTACCACGCTCAGGCGGGGCCGCAAGTACCACGCTCAGGCGGGGCCGCAAGTACACAGGCGGGGCCGCAAGTACCACGCTCAGGCGGGGCCGCAAGTACCACGCTCAGGCGGGGCCGCAAGTACCACGCTCAGGCGGGGCCGCAAGTACCACGCTCAGGCGGGGCCGCAAGTACCACGTTCAGGCGTGGCCGCAAGTACACAGGCGGGGCCGCAAGTATCAAGAGCGTTTGAGATAATGTTGCGCTAAACATTTTGTACCGCCTGATTCATAGGCATTTGAGCGCAGTCGTTAAAGTCTGCGCTTGTATAACAGCATTTTAGAGGCGGGTCTGCAGTTCCCACGAACGACCCCTTGTCGTACTTACATCTTAACTATTAATCTTAGACCACTTTTTTTTTTTTAATCTCTCTTTTTAACCTGTGGAGCGCCACGCCACGGGGCGACCTTCGTGCTGCGATGGGGCACGACGGTACGACCCTTGAGCACGACGGTACGACCCTTGAGCACGACGGTACGACCCTTGAGCACGACGGTACGACCCTTGATCTCGACGGTACGACCCTTGACCACGACGGTACGACCCCTGAGTATGATGGCCTAGCCATCACACTCATGGGTCGTACCTGCTGTGCTCATGGGTCGTACCTGCCGTGCTGAGGGGTCGTACCTGCCGTGCTCAGGGGTCGTACCTGCCGTGCATAGGGGTCGTACCTGCCGTGCACAGGGGTCGTACCGTCGTGCCTGAGGGGTCGTGTGTATCGTCGTCCTCAAGACATCCAACACTGTAAACTTCAGCGAACAACAAAGAGAGAGTGAATTATCTAACACAATGTTAGAAATGTTAGAAATGTTTCTAACATTTGCCAGATGTCTACGAGAGTAAACACAGCATTATCATTCCTTTTAAACAATTTCCTTTAAAACTTCATTATGTAAATGTGACCACGATTATCGAGGTATACTTAGTATACCCCAGCGGGTTTACCTGAGGTGTTTTAAATAGGTTAGTTTACCTCAGTCCCCGAGTTTCCGTCCGTCTAAGCCATAGGGGTGCATTGCCGTTCGTGGTCTTATCATTCTCATCCCTAAAAGCAATTTGTATTTCCGAGCTGGAAGCTTTTCTCGCGAACGGCAGCTCAAGTGACAGCTGCCAACAGCTGTTGGAACGCTCCCAAAGGCGTGATGAAAATCCTGCCAACGGCTTACCGAGGCGCAGTGCTACAAGCCTGCCAACGCATTTACCAACACCACCAGGCAACGCTGCATTATCCTGACGTCTATCAGCCAACGCTGTTGTCAGACGGGTCTCCGCAGCTGCCAACCATCCTTCCAACATTCAGGAGATGGACTTGGCCAGCCCTCTGTCACATCAACTTGCCAACGGCCAACTGCCAACATGTTTTTACCAAGGTCTGTGCCAACAGTTGGCCTCGAGGTTTCGTAAATCACTCTGCCAACCTGCCAACACTAGTGCTCGATTACCCACTTCCCCTTTGAACACCATGTTGGCAGCTTGCTACCAACACCTTTCCAACCACCCTACAGCCAACACCCTGCCAAGGTCTTTGACAACAGCCTCCTGCCAACACCTGCCCTACGTCTGTGTGCCATTAACAGCCCGTTACCGACACACAGCTAAGGTCTGTCGACACGAGATCTCGCACAGACCCTCCCTCCCTCTTGCCAACACCATATAAACCATCTGGTCCGTCCCGAAGACCAGTAGACGGACCATCTACCAACGTGAGGAGGTCATGGTCTGTTAAGGTCCTCCTGGCCCACTTGCCTTCAGGAGGTCCCTGACATACGCGATCTACCTCGTCTATCTATCCATCTACATCCGCTGTCTATCTACTCATCCGGCGATACGTCCACCTCTATATCTTTGTACTCACACTTGAGTAGATTCTGTAGTCCTCTGTCAGGCTATCTTTATCTATATATCTGTCTATCTACCTATCTATCTATCTATGTATCTCTCTCTCTCTCTCTCTCTCTCTCTCTCTCTCTCTCTCTCTCTATATATATATATATATATATATATATATATATATATATATATATATATATACACACACACGTATATATACACGTATCCATCTATCTATTTATCTATATATCCATCTATCTATCTATCTAGCTATTCATAATAATCAGCGGGACAGGTTCTACGGGAAAACTTGGCGGAAACACGAGTCGGCCCCGGTGTTTCGTTCCGCGTTTCCCACGGTCGTATCGGAGACCCATCAAAGATAACGTAAGAGATGGAGGGGGGGGGGGGGGGATGGCTGCGTTTACATCGTTTTTACATTTACGCGTTTTTTTTTTCTTTACTAAACGCAAGTTCAAAACCAGAGTGGATTTACAGCTGTGAGGTCAGGGTGGAAGGGGGGGGGGGGGAAGTTGATGGACTTAAAGGGGTAAATGCTTGTACTTAAGTGACTTAAGGGGTTAATGCTTGTACTTAAATGACTTAAGGGGTAAGAGCTTGTACTTAAGTGACTTAAGGGGCTAATGCTCGTACTCAAGTGACTTAAGGGATAAGGGCTTGTACTTAGGTGATTTAAAGGGTTAAATGCTTGTACTCAAGTGACTTAAGGGATAAGGGCTTGTAATCAAGTGACTTAAAGGGTTAAATACTTGTACATAAGTGACTTAAGGAATAAGGGCTTGTACTTAGGTGACTTAAGGGGTAAATGCTTGTGCTCAAGTAACTAGGTTGATGAATTTCAAGGGGTAGGTGATTCCACTCAAGGGGCAAGTCAATGCACGCAAAGTACAAGTGCTTCAAACTTAAATATAAAGTTGTCCTCATCAAAATCAAGTCACAGAACCACTTGTATTTCAAAGAAATAAGTTCCTTCACTCAAGGAAAAGACAGGTGACTGGCAGGTAAGGTTGTACTCATGAGATGTAGATCTTTGAACTCAAGAAGAACTATGATGTAGTACATGTGAAATAATCTAATTTTTTGTAATCAGAAGGTAATTTACGTAATTAATGACACAGTCTGCTAACAGAGGTTTACCAAATGGCGTCCTAGCCTCGTCTCTTCGATGTATATCAGCTGACTTATATTCCTCTCTTGTGTCTCCCCTGATGATGTGATTATTACACGAAAGTGCACTTGGGAACAACTTATCGTGTTTCATTTTCCCCGTGGACTAACAGGAATATATATATATATATATATATATATATATATATATATATATATATATATATATATATATATATATATATACATATATATAGTACAAACATATGTCACTCTTGGCTCTGAATTTTCCCATAACAGGTAAAAAACCCAACACACATGATAAAACCCAAAATTCCCTGATCCCAACAAAGTCTTCTATCAACGGTTCCAAGATCATTTTTTCTCCCCCCAACCTTGATTATGCAGGTCTGCACCAACAGACCACTCTGGCCACCAGAGACCACCATTACACAAAGACCACACCCCCTCCCCCCCACCACACACACACACAAAAAAAAAAAAATGTTTTATTCAGTTACACAGTCCAAGTGGGGAGGAAAGAAGGAATTTCTTCTTTTTTATATAAAATATCGATATAAAATAAGGGTTAACAGCGGGAAAGAAAATTATAATGCAGTGGTTTACGTAGATTTGTGGAGATAAATCTAGTTTTTTGTGGAAATGAGAAAGAAAATGAAATCAGAATGAATTTTTCCCATTTCCAGAGGATTATATATATATATATATATATATATATATATATATATATATATATATATATATATATATATATATATATGTATTACATATTCAATTACTTATATGTGGAATAGCCAGATTATATATTTAACATAGGTTGTTATATATATATATATATATATATATATATATATATATATATATATATATATATATATATATATATATATATATATATATATATCGACCGCTTAACAACCCTGGATTACAACCAGAAAAATTATGGAAAACGACCCACTGGAGTTCTCGATTCTTTTTTTTCCACCCATAATTTTTTTTTTTTCCCCTCCTGCTACTTTCCCACACACCGGCTGAGATAGTAGGGTGGGAGAGGGAGGGGAAGTTCGCCTTTTCCACAGAACAGGTAAAACGGCGAGAGAAGAACTTATTGTTCAGGTGTGAAGTGATGGAGGGGGGGGGGGGGGAGGGATAAGCCCAGAACCCGGCCCGGGAATACATTTTCTCTCTCTCTCTCTCTCTCTCTCTCTCTCTCTCTCTCTCTCTCTCTCTCTCAGAGGTGGTGGGGTGAGGAGGGGGTCGGGATCGTGGAGTGGGGTGGTTCCGTCCTACGAGATCGAAGGGGGGCCTTCCTTTCCCCCCGCTTAACGAACCTCGTCTACACGGATCAGGACAGACCCCCTACCAAAGACCATCCCTTGAGTACAGAGAGGTATGAGACCCTGCCACGGACCATCCTTTGAGTACAGAGGCAGAAGACCTTCTCACAGACCATCCTTTGAGTACAGAGGCAGAAGACCTCACAGACCATCCTTTGAGGACAGAGAGGCATGAGACCCCTACCACAGACCATGCTTTGAGGACAGAGAGGCATGAGACCCCTACCACAGACCATGCTTTGAGTACAGACAAGCCATGCAGCGTTCAGCGACGTGCCAAGAGAGGAGAAAAGAGAGGGTATGACACACTGTGGAACAGACTGGTACATAGAAACAGGCATAAACAGAGAGAGGAAAAGACCTTTGGCACAGAGAAACAATATTACATGATTCTGGTACAAGAATATTCGGGTTATGAGAATATTCATACACATGGATAATACATAAATAACTATATATATATATATATATATATATATATATATATATATATATATATATATATATATATATATATATATATATATATATATATGGTATAATTGCAATGTAAGTAGATGTATGAAGCTCGAGGTATGGTGATTATTATCATAAATATTCATAATTATAATTATTTCTCGCCAAACACAAGGTAGAGGGTAAACTGTGCTTCAGTATTGTACTATAATTCCGGGTTTTACTCTTTAAACACGACGGTACGACCCTTTGAGCACGATGATACGACCCTTGATCACGACGGTGCAACCCTTGAGCACGACGGTAAGACCCTTGAGCACGACGGTACGACCCTTGAGCACGACGGTAAGACCCTTGAGCACGACGGTACGACCCTTGAGCACGACGGTACGACCCTTTGAGCACGACGGTACGACCATTGAGCACGACGGTAAGACCCTTTGAGCACGACGGTACGACCCTTGAGCACGACGGTACGACCCTTGAGCACGACGGTAAGACCCTTTGAGCACGACGGTACGACCCTTGAGCACGACCCGTGCGTGCGATGGGCACCTTCCCCACCCAACCCTAAATGAGAGAGAGAGAGAGAGAGAGAGAGAGAGAGAGAGAGAGAGAGAGAGAGAGAGAGAGACAGAGAGAGAGAGAGAGAGACAGAGAGAGAGAGAGAGAGAGAAAGAGAGAGAGAGAGGCCCGGGCCTCTCGGACACAAAGCCCGCTAAAAACGCCATTAATCTCCACGAACATATTTATGCATTTTTCTCTCTTTTTTCCTTCTTTCATCCCACCTCGGCTATTATGTAGGCTACCCTCTTTTCCCACCTTTTGAAAAAGAAAAAAAGAAAAAAAAAGGCCTTTTCTTTCTCTCTCTTTTTTAAGCTTCACATACCTCTCCCTCCTCCTCCTCCCCCTACTTCATCCCCTTGTCCATCCCAACCCCCTCTCTTCCTCCCTACTCAAACTTTCCCTTTTTATGGAAAAAAGAAAATACACACACACACACATATTATATATATATATATATATATATATATATATATATATATATATATATATATATATATATATATATATATATATATATATATATATATTGGAAAGGATCACAATTTTGCGCGTGATCAAGATATTCCTATGAGTCCACGGGAAAAATGAAACACGATAAGTTCCCAAGTGCAGTTTCGTGTAATAATCACATCATCAGGGGAGACACAACAGTGAAACAAAAGTCAGTTGACATACATCGAAGAGACGAAGCTAGGACGCCATTTGGTAAACATGTTTACCAAATGGCGTCCTAGCTTCGTCTCTTCGTTGTATATCAACTGACTTTTATTTCTCTCTTATGTCTCCCCTGATGATGTGCTTATTGCACAAAAGCGCACTTGGGAACTTATCGTGTTTCATTTTCCCCGTGAACTCATAGGAACACACACACACACACACACACACACACACACACACACACATATCTATATCTATCTATCTATCTATCTATCTATCTATATATATATATATATATATATATATATATATATATATATATATATATATATATATATATATATATATATGCACATATATAAATGTAAATGTGTGTGTGTGTGTGTGTGTGTGTGTGTGTGTGTGTGTGTGTGTGTGTGTGAAGCAGTGTTGCCACCCCGGACCGCTGAGGTCACCTCCAGAGGGGGGAAGGGGGTGGTTGTTGAATGGTGTCTGGCAATACTGTCGTTACCATGGGAACCGAGACAGGAGAGGCATGTCGTATTCTATCATGACACACACGGGCTTAGGAAAATGTTCTGTGTACGTGCGAGTGTGTGTGTGTACATTGTCATCTGTGACTGTATACGGAGGGAGAGGGGGTTGTACACTCGTGTGTGTGTGTGTGTGTGTGTGTGTGTGTGTGTGTTTCTTCGTCGTCAAACGCACTATAGGAGCAGCAGTATTATATGATATATAATCACCGAGAAATATTATAACGTCGGAAAGTATACGTCTTTTAAAAGGAACCTGCCAGGCTGAGCCAGCTGTTCACACACGCCAACTTTGAATCACAAAACTCCAGGAAATATATATATATATATATATATATATATATATATATATATATATATATATATATATATATATATAGAGAGAGAGAGAGAGAGAGAGAGAGAGAGAGAGAGGTCATGTCTTATCGGGAATTTCTAAAATTAATGAATAAAATTTGTGTATAAGGAGCTGTGAGAGGTAGACAGACAGACAGACACTCACTTAATAATAACAACGATAATAATAATAATAATAATAATAATAATAATAATAATAATAATAATAATAATAATAATAATAATAACGCTAACAATAGCAGTAATAAAAACAAAATAATAAACTAATAATAATAATAATAATAATAATAATAATAATAATAATAATAATAATAAAATCAACAGAAAATGCGAACTGGCAATAAAAATCCCAACTATCAATTTTTGGCAAAAAAAGAAAGAAAAATAATAAAATAATATCAAATATCAGTTATCAATGATCCTGGCAAAGAAATACTGTGGAAGACTAAGCAGTTACAACCCAACGGGATCAAAAATAATGACAATTACATTTTACTCTTTTGCATATCATTAGCTCACATCACCCTATTCAAAGCAGGGTCTAATTACTCCTCTTTGTGGCTCACGGAGGTCTTAGGGGTGGAGAAGCAGGATTAAAGAAGACTTAACTACTCCTTTCATTCATTTGGGACGAAATATATACAAAAATAATCTTATTAAATGAAAAAAAAATAATTGAAAAGTAATCTAAATATGAAAGGCAAGTTCATTGAGGTACCCTGGAATATTATGGTCAAGGGAGACAAGATCACGTATTCTGTAATATATTATGTAATGTGCTATGTAATGGACCCTGTTATGTACTCTAATGTGCTATGTAATGTACTCTGTAATATGCTATATATAAGGTACTCTGTAATATGCTCTGGGATGTACTCTGTGATATGCTCTGTACTGTATTATGTAATCTCTAAAGTTTCCTGTAATGTGCTCTGTGATACACAGGGTGACTCCTTCCAGAACTACAAAAAACAAAAGGATGTAAGATACAGAGGACAAACAAACAAACAAACAAACAAAAAATATGATACTACCTAAATATGACTCAATATGGAAGAAAAATAGTTCTTAAAGAGCAAAAATTTACAGAAATGAATACATAATGATTTACAAAAACTGGAAGTAAATAAACTGGAAAAAAATTGGCCAACAATGGAGTGTAAATAATGTCTTCAATTCATGATTGGATTATGACAACACTGCATCCAGTCTCTGGTTGCTGACTGTTCCAGTCTCTGGTGGCTGACTGTTCCAGTCTCTGGTTGCTGACTGTTCCAGTCTCTGGTGGCTGACTGTTCCAGTCTCTGGTTGCTG
>NC_092287.1:24896337-25016337 GCF_036320965.1 Panulirus ornatus | reverse complement strand
CAGATGAACAAAATTACGAAAAAACAGAGTACACCAGAATTTCCCCTTTGTCCACATAATATATATATATATATATATATATATATATATATATATATATATATATATATATATATATATATATATATATATACATACCAACAGAGTTAAAGTAATGTGTTTATTCACCAAACAACGGAAAATTGTTTATGAACTACTTGAGTACGAGGGTACGACCCTTAAGCACGACGGAGCGACCCTTAAGCACGACGGAGCGACCCTTGAGCACGACGGAGCGACCCTTTTGAACGACGGTACGAGCGGAAGGGGGGTACGGGAGATGGAAGAGGCGTAGTGGGAAGGGGGAGGAGGGGATGTGGAAAGTGTCGGGGAGCAAGAAACAGAAGGGTTAAAATGGGACAGGAGAGAGAGAGAGAGAGAGAGAGAGAGAGAGAGAGAGAGAGAGGCGGAACCCTTTTCAAATACATATACCCCAGGGTCGTACCGTCGTACTCTAGGGGTCGTACCGTCGTGCTCTAGGGGTCGTACCGTCGTGCTCTAGGGGTCGTACCGTCGTGCTCCAGGAGTCGTACCCCCCCTTGCTCAAATCCAAACACCTCGCTTGGACCTTAGGTCTGTGCATCTATGTACCTACACGTCTCTCTCTCTCTCTCTCTCTCTCTCTCTCATTCCTCTCTCACTTCCCCGGCCCCTCGTCCCCCCTAACCACCCCCAGGTTGTCCCCCGGGGGTAGGCGGGATATGCCGGTAACGCAATTAGCAGGTATATGAGGCCCGACCTGAGGGTACACAACCTCCAGAAGAAAAAAAAGTAAAACAATAATTGAGATTACAAATATTAACTTGTTCCCAGCTCTTGGCCTCCAGGCTGCCACCATGGCCCAAGTTTTCTCTCCCTCAGCAAGGCACCTTCTTCGACCCTAAATCAGGGCACGTCTGACCCAAAACCAGGGCTGGCTCGATTCCCAGCCAGGTCCCTAAGCTATTCTCACAGGCCCTGAGTGGGTGGTAGATAAGGGTGACCCTAAATCATACAACCCTTATGATCCCTGAGCTACACAATCAAGGCTGCCCTAACTCAGAAATGGGCCCTGGATTGTACCATCCACAGCCCTAACTTATATACAACAAACTTCATTGATGAAAATACAGTTTTGGTTCTCAAAAGGTATTCCCCCCCCCCAGTAAAAGGCACAAGATAATGACTGATAATGAGAACGTTTTGAGGAGCATTTATCTCTCCTCTTATCACTCGTCTGGTCAGTTACTAAAATAACTTAACGAGAGGCAGAAGGAAGTTAAGTTTTAAGTTAGCGGAAAGTAAGCTTGTGGGTCATCTCCTACTGGCATGAAGAACGAGGAGGTTTTGATGAGTGTAATAACGTGTTATCTTCAACAACATCAAAACGTATCAATGTTATCTTCCAGCAACATCAAAGCCATCAATGTTATCTTCCAGCAACATCAAAGGCGTCAATGTTATCTTCAACAACATCAAAACGTATCAATGTTATCTTCCAGCAACATCAAAGCCATCAATGTTATCTTCAACAACATCAAAACGTATCAATGTTATCTTCCAGCAACATCAAAGGCGTCAATGTTATCTTCCAGCAACATCAAAGGCGTCAATGTTATCTTCCAGCAACATCAAAGACGTCAATGTTATCTTCAGCAACATCAAAACGTCTCAATGTTATCTTCCAGCAACATCAAAGACGTCAATGTTATCTTCAACAACATCAAAGGCGTCAATGTTATCTTCAGCAACATCAAAGGCGTCAATGTTATCTTCAGCAACATCAAAGACGTCAATGTTATCTTCAGCAACATCAAAGGCGTCAATGTTATCTTCAGCAACATCAAAGACGTCAATGTTATCTTCAACAACATCAAAGGCGTCAATGTTATCTTCAGCAACATCAAAGGCGTCAATGTTATCTTCAGCAACATCAAAGACGTCAATGTTATCTTCAGCAACATCAAAGACGTCAATGTTATCTTCAGCAACATCAAAGACGTCAATGTTATCTTCAACAACATCAAAGGCGTCAATGTTATCTTCAGCAACATCAAAGGCGTCAATGTTATCTTCAGCAACATCAAAGGCGTCAATGTTATCTTCAGCAACATCAAAGACGTCAATGTTATCTTCAGCAACATCAAAGGCGTCAATGCTATCTTCAGCAACATCAAAGACGTCAATGTTATCTTTCAGCAACATCAAAGGCGTCAATGTTATCTTCAGCAACATCAAAGACGTCAATGTTATCTTCAGCAACATCAAAGACGTCAATGTTATCTTCCAGCAACATCAAAGACGTCAATGTTATCTTCAGCAACATCAAAGACGTCAATGTTATCTTTCAGCAACATCAAAGACGTCAATGTTATCTTCAGCAACATCAAAGACGTCAATGTTATCTTCAGCAACATCAAAGACGTCAATGTTATCTTCCAGCAACATCAAAGACGTCAATGTTATCTTCAGCAACATCAAAGACGTCAATGTTATCTTTCAGCAACATCAAAGACGTCAATGTTATCTTCAGCAACATCAAAGACGTCAATGTTATCTTCAGCAACATCAAAGACGTCAATGTTATCTTCCAGCAACATCAAAGACGTCAATGTTATATTCAGCAACATCAAAACGTCTCAATGTTATCTTCAGCAACATCAAAACGTCTCAATGTTATCTTCAGCAACATCAAAGACGTCAATGTTATATTCAGCAACATCAAAACGTCTCAATGTTATCTTCAGCAACATCAAAGACGTCAATGTTATATTCAGCAACATCAAAACGTCTCAATGTTATCTTCAGCAACATCAACGACGTCAATGTTATATTCAGCAACATCAAAGACGTCAATGTTATCTTCCAGCAACCAAAGCCATCAATGTTATCTTCCAGCAACATCAAAGGCGTCAATGTTATCTTCCAGCAACCAAAGCCATCAATGTTATCTTCAGCAACATCAAAGACGTCAATGTTATCTTCCAGCAACCAAAGCCATCAATGTTATCTTCAGCAACATCAAAACGTCTCAGTTATCTTCAGCAACATCAACCGCAAGGAAGCCTTACATTGGCCCCGTCTGGTCTGTGTTTACATCCCGCAACTTCAAAGACGCCCCCCCGCCAACCAATCACGGGCGAGAGAACCGGGCCAGCCAATCAAGAGCCACGAAAAAGTGCCGGTTACCATGACAACGGGACGCCAAAGGCTTGGTCGCCATGGCAACTGGACGCCGAAAAGGTTCTTTGGGTCGCCGTGCCAGCTGGACGCCAGGAGATTTGGTCACCATGAGAGATGGACGCCAAAAGAAAAAAAAAAAACCTATTTACTCGTCCTTATTTCGCCAATTTCAACTTATAAAGAAAAGAGTGGCCACACCCTCGCTATAAAGACAGATATGGCCACAGGACGACGATTAAAAGTGGCCAGTGGTGGCCACTTTGGACACCTGTCTCCATCTGGGTCACACCCAGAAACTTAAATAAACATTGGGATTGGATAAAAGGAATTTACTAATCATATCTCTCTCTCTCTCTCTCTCTCTCTCTCTCTCTCTCTCTCTCTCTCTCTCTCTCTCTCTCTCTAATATCACCCTTTTGAATGAGACGGCACGACCCCTCACCTGAGGACGACAGCACGACCCCTTGAGTATGACGACACGTTCAAGGTCGTACCGTCGTGCTCAAGGGTCGCACCGTTGTGCTCAAGGGTCGTACCGTCGTGCTCAAGGGTCGTACCGTCGTGCTCAAGGGTCGTACCGTCGTGCTCAAAGGTCGTACCGTCGTGCTCAAGGGTCGTACCGTCGTGCTCAAGGGTCGTAACGTCGTGCTAAAGGGTCGTACCGTCGTGCTCAAGGGTAGTACCGTCGTACCTAAGGGCAGCGTTCAAAGTGTTGGTTCAAAGCTAAAAATGTACGAGTTAGTTGATTTTGATCTACATCTAAATCTAAATCAAAATTGAATTCTCTTTTGAAATAGGTGGGTCATGTGTGTGTGTGTGTGTGTGTGTGTGTGTGTGTGTGTATGTGTGTAGATATCAAACATGATCCATCAACCCTCTTGACTATAAACGTTTAACCCCTAAATATATACATTTCATCCTTTGAATATAAATCTTCAACTCTCAAATACACACAATGAACCCTCTGACTATACACATTAAACACCCTACTACACAAATCTAAACCTATAAACATTAAATCCTTCTTCTATATACATTCCTTTTTCACAGCCATGTAAACCTCGTCTATATACATTCCTTGATCACAGCCATATAAACCCTGTCTATATACATTCCTTGATCACAGCCATATAAACCCCGTCTATAAACATTCCTTGATCACAGCCATATAAACACCATCTATATAAATTCCTTGATCAGAGCCCTATAAACCCCGTCTATAAACATTCCTTGATCACAGCCATATAAACACCATCTATATAAATTCCTTGATCAGAGCCCTATAAACCCCGTCTATGTACATTCCTTGATCACAGCCATATAAACCCATGAACACCAACACATGAACCTCCTCATATAATTACCCCAAACTGTCAACACATGATAGACCACTCGTGGATCACTTTGGAACGAACTGTTCATCCAGCGTTCCATGAACAGCTGAATGGAACGACCCAAAAGCTGATGACACTGTGTGACCCCCAGGGAAGAATAGGGTCTCAGGGCCAAGCTTCGTGTGATGATGACCCTTGGAACACACACACACACACACAACACACACACACACACACACACACACACACACACACACAACACACAACACACACACACACACACACACACCCCAACTTAAAGTGGTGCGACCGGTCTGTGTGTGTTTTTAACTGCATATTCTAATGACCTGGGAAACCGGATCTTCAAAGGATGTTCATCAAACGAAGAAGAGGGGGGGAAAAATGTGTTCGTAACCGTTACATTGCGGGACGATTTTTGTACCAGAAGGAACAGTCCGGTTTACCTAGTGGTACGAGGAACGACAACATGGGACAAATAATGGGATACGGGACTGTACTGGTACAATGGGATACGGGACTGTACTGGAACAATGGGATACGGGACTGTACTGGTACAATGGGATACGGGACTGTACTGGTACAATGGGATACGGGACTGTACTGGTACAATGGGATACGGGACTGTACTGGTACAATGGGATACGGGACTGTACTGGTACAATGGGATACGGGACTGTACTGGTACAATGGGATACGGGACTGTACTGGTACAATGGGATACGGGACTGTACTGGTACAATGGGATACGGGACTGTACTGGTACAATGGGATACGGGACTGTACTGGTACAATGGGATACGGGACTGTACTGGTACAATGGGATACGGGACTGTACTGGTACAATGGGATACGGGACTGTACTGGTACAATGGGATACGGGACTGTACTGGTACAATGGGATACGGGACTGTACTGGTACAATGGGATACGGGACTGTACTGGTACAATGGGATACGGGACTGTACTGGTACAATGGGATACGGGACTGTACTGGTACAATGGGATACGGGACTGTACTGGTACAATGGGATACGGGACTGTACTGGTACAATGGGATACGGGACTGTACTGGTACAATGGGATACGGGACTGTACTGGTACAATGGGATACGGGACTGTACTGGTACAATGGGATACGGGACTGTACTGGTACAATGGGATACGGGACTGTACTGGTACAATGGGATACGGGACTGTACTGGTACAATGGGATACGGGACTGTACTGGTACAATGGGATACGGGACTGTACTGGTACAATGGGATACGGGACTGTACTGGTACAATGGGATACGGGACTGTACTGGTACAATGGGATACGGGACTGTACTGGTACAATGGGATACGGGACTGTACTGGGGGTGTATATAAACTCGTAAAACGGTTCAGCTGGGACAAAGTGAATCTGTGACGGTCTAATGGAACGACCGATGATTGGAACTACTGGTGGAACAAGGGGGACAGAAAGAGAAGGGGGATGGACGAAGCTACGTGTCAGGTCGTGGAACAACATGATGGAACATGGAGGCGGTACGGAACACTCCCCTCCTCCCCACCCCGACCCCCCCTGGAACAACAAGACCACGGAACAAACCGAGAGAGAGAGAGAGAGAGAGAGAGAGAGAGAGAGAGAGAGAGAGAGAGAGAGAGAGACTGAGGGACCAGCGCGAACGCACGAACAGTCCCACGGAACAGAGAGGGAGGGAGTGACCACGGAACGGTTTAATAGGGAGGAACACCACAGAGGTATGGCAGCGCCACGACATGGGGCGAAGTGCCTCAAGGAACGAAACAGTGTGTGTGTGTGTGTGTGTGTGTGTGTGTGTGTGTGTGTGTATTGTGACATGCAAGACGCCGGGCCGAGTCCCACTGTGTCCCACACCCGTCCCAGAGAGGGTCTACCCCTCCCCTCCTCCTCCTCCCGTCCTTTAAACCTGTCACTTGTCAAATCGTCCTTCGGAGACTGACGCTTGTCTGCGGGCCAAGCTGTTCGTCCAGGGAGGAGTGCCGCCTTACGACATTCGTCCAGAGACGAACACACACACACACACACATCTCTGAAAACTCGCTATTCGTCCAAGGGTTCCACATGTCACGCTCTTCGTCCATGGGCTCCACGTCACGCTATTCGTCCAAGGACGCGAGTTCACTCCGCCGGACACTCGTCTGTCACTTCGTCCACAGGCCCCCACAACTTCCGACTCGTCCGCAGGCCCGGGTCGGATCGTCCACGCCGACGTCTCGCTCTGGACGAAACGCCAACGGGACCAGCCCCTTGGCAGTCGGGTTAGGACGTGTGGACGACCACGAACCAAATATCGTCGTCGCATCGTCCCCTGTTCCGTCGTGGCCAGCAGGGTTCGTCCACTGGTACAACCCTCCCTCACCTGCCCCCTTACACACACACACACACACACACACACACACACACTGGAGGACATCAATATTCAACACTCGCCCCCCGTGAGATTTTAATATTAATTTCCCCCACTTTGCATATTCATCAGTGGCAGGTTCTTCGTCGCTGATAATCGCCCGCGTATCACTCCCGCCTATGAATATTCCCTCCTCCCTCTTCCTCAGCCGAGCCCGTTCAACCCCATGCAAATGAACGAACGACAGTGTGGGGGGAGGGGAGGAACGGCGAGGTGACGTTCACCACCCGACCCCCATCCTCCTGCGCGGCGGTGGTGTTGGCCAGTCTGTCTGTCTGTCTGTCTGTCTTCAAGGCTTTCACAAAGCGCGCCCCCCCCCACCCCCCGACCCCCACAGCCCCACCTCTCTCTCTCTCTCGACCGCCTTTACCCAGAACCTTATCGAGGTCGTATATATGAATGGCTAATTCAATTATTCCATCAGCCTTCATCAAAAAAGTAATAAAACGTTCAACATGGCGATCCGGCCGGAATGTGCAATGGAGGAGGTTGCTGGTGTGGACCACATTGACAAACATAATTAGGGAGGAGGCGCTCCAGGGTCCGATGTTGCTGGTCCCTCCTCCTCCTCCGCCTGCTACTTTGCTTACTCCTCCTGGCGGGGGGGGGGGGGGGAATGGTGGTGCTACTGTTGCTGGTGGTGGGGGGTAGGTGTTCCTGTTGAAGGGGGGTGGGGGTGCTACTGTTACTGCAGGTAAAACGAGGATTTGAAAAATAAAAATATATATGTAATTCTCGAGGAAGCGAATGCCAGAAGAAATTGACAGATTGTGTTGAAAACTCGAGGGGGGGGGGGGGGGTTACGCCCAATGAAGATCGAGTTCAAATTTGCCCTCAGTGAAGATGGAGTTCAATACTAAGTTCAGCCAGGAGATGCTGGCTGAACAAGCTTGGCAACTAGGTAATACCCAGTTCTGTGACGGGTGTTCATCAGACGTGCAATACACAGCAAGACATGAGCACGAGGAGAGATATATATACAGAGAGTACAGTAAGAAGGTTCGAGGTGTGGGAGGTGTCAGTAGGAAGTCAAGAGACAATAAAACCAGTCCGCTACCAGCTTAAGGAGACGTGGATATCCTAGCTAAATGCAAGGACTCAGAGTGAGGGGGTATCGTAGCGGATACGACCACAGATGCGACGGTCGTAAAGCGGAAACGGCATGAGTTCAAGGACCGTATCGGGGAAAGCGAGTTAAGTGGTATGGCCCTACGGGAGGGGAAAGACTTGAATGGCGGAACTGAACAGCTTGTGCAATCCTTCAAAGAACCGAAACGAAGCAGATCAAACATTCAACTATGATCATGCGAGAACGACGAGGATGGTGCATGAAAGCAAAGGAACCCCACCCCACCTTTCAAGAGATGGCAAACTCTCACTTACAATGAAACCAGATCGAAAGAAGTTGGACGTCAACGAAGACAAGAGTGGGTGGGTACGCAACGAGTTGCACTGGGCGTCTACGGGAACATGGTCTGTGTTCCCGCTGGAGCATCAGACGACGCACCACGCGCACGGGAGGCTAGAGGACACCCCGGATCTTCAGGATGGCATACACGGGAATCCTACAGATCTCCTTCCGACGGACGGAGGGGAAAAAAAAAAGGGGGTCATTTTAGTGCAAAGGGAACACAGGACGCAATGTCCGAGGAAGGGGTGGGAGAGGGGAGAGAGAGCCTTCGCCCTCTCGAAATGGGTGGGTGTGACCAGGTGTGTACCGCAGGCCGATGTTTGTGCACCGTTGTTCTTCGCCGGGTATGTAAATATGCCTCCCTGTCTGCAGGACTGGTCTCATACCTGCATATATCCATCCGCCGGTGGCGACGCCAGGGTCAAGAAGAGACGGAAGGAATGATGGGGATTTGCTGAAAGAGAGAGAGAGAGAGAGAGAGAGAGAGAGAGAGAGAGAGAGAGAGAGAGAGAGAGACTGACTGACTCAGATAAGCTCTCAAAAGCTGGTGGTGGTGGGGGAGGGGGGGGGGGTTGACTGCAAAGCTAAATGAAACTGGATGAGAGGGAATCTGCCCTCCCCCCCACCCCCCTACCCTAGTAATGATGATAGTGATGATGATGATGATGATGACAGTGATGATGATGATGATGATGATGATGATGATGATGATGAAGGGACGCCACGGTGAAGAGAGAGAGAGAGAAAAAAAAATATCTGGATGCGAATAATATACGAGATCGAGCGGGGTCGGTGTGGGTGGGTTGGGGTGTGAACTCGTTTTAATATTCACTAAACGCAACATTTATACACATGTTTCACTTCATCTATTCAATTATTCAGAATGATTCGTCGCCTTATGTTCTGTTGTCAGTCGATTTGATATATCGGGGAGGCAATTTTGGCCAATCTGTTGGTTAAGTCATACTGACGAATATATATATATATATATATATATATATATATATATATATATATATATATATATATATATATATATATATATCAAATCCTTATTATTCCGACCTTATTTTCTAATCAGGAAAGCATTGCGTATTGGGATGTAAACAAGAATACGTCAAATAGGAGGAACACACACACACACACCTTTTTCTCTATCTCCTTCAATTATGTGAGACAGCTTTAAAATGAGAGGAATTTATTGATATATACTATTTTCCTATACCTTTATTCATCTCTCTCTCTCTCTCTCTCTCTCTCTCTCTCTCTCTCCGGTGGTAACTGCTGGACCCAGCTGTGGTGTGTAGCTGGTGCTGGACCCAGCTGTGGTGTGTAGCTGGTGCTGGACCCAGCTGTGGTGTGTAGCTGGTGCTGGACCCAGCTGTGGTGTGTAGCTGGTGCTGGACCCAGCTGTGGTGTGTAGCTGGTGCTCCGGTGTGCGACGGGTTTTCCAAGAGCATCAAATTCTTTCACAGTGTGAACTTAATGAGGGGAGGGGGAAAAGGGCAAGGGGAGGGGGGAAGGGGAAGGGGGAAGGGGCGGGGAAGAGGAAAGAGGGGGAGGGAGAGGGGGGAAGAGAAGGGGAGGGAGAGGGGGTGAGGGGGGAAAGGGGAAGGGGGGCTCTGGACGAAGATGAGAGGGCAGAAAAACTGCCTCGGGAGTCTATCTCTGTTATCACCTCCTTGCACGACACCTTGCCGAACCAGATCTCTCCCCCCCCTCCCCTCCCCTCCCCTCCTCCTCCACCACCACCAGCTACTACCAGAGAACTAGGGGGGGGAGGGGGGAGGGGGATAGGGGGGGGGGGGTGTGAGGGACCCACTCAGCCATCAATCTCTCGCTTTGATAAGCAAGCAAGAGACACCCCCCCCACCTCACACCCCCCCTCAACCCCCCACCTCACACCCCCCCCTTAACCCCACTCCCCCTCATCCCCCCACCGTCCACCTCGACGACACAGCGGAGCCTCGCTATCTGTCTCAACCCTCAGCTACCGGTGCTTGACCGACCCGCAAAAACCTTAAAAAAAGATAAAAATCCCCCTCCCCCCCATTGTCAACTGGGGCGTGCGTACGGGCCAACGAAGCAAACGAGCAAAAAAGAAAAAAGAAAACGAAAAACAAAACCCTTGGGTTTCAAACCCTCCTTCCCTCCCTCCATCAGCCTACGCCATTCAAATGGCCCACGACGCATATTCAACATGCAATATACGTCGGGGGGGGGGGTAGTGGGGAGGGGGAGAGGTGGAGGTAAGGAGGGAGGAGGGGAGGGAGGGGGATGTGAGAGGGAGGAAGTACATCAATTTACGTCATTCCTCAAACCTGGAGGAAGTCGCCACCGTAAGACACAACACAAAGTGACCATCATTAATATATCTTTTTGTCATTTTCAATTTTTTTTTTTTTTATATGCGATTTTGTCAAGTTTTTTTTTTTTTTTTATCCCCCCCTACCTAACTCCACCCCCCATTTTCTTTATTCATGTGGTGATGTATAGTGGTCACGGGCCGGGGGGGGGGGGGTAATTAAGGCCTGATGATATTCAATCAATCAGGCTTGGAAAACCGGATCCCTAATCTGCTGTCCTCATGTTCGCGTTGACGGCCGAGTGAGAGAGAGAGAGAGAGAGAGAGAGAGAGAGAGAGAGAGAGAGAGAGAGAGAGAGAGAGAGAGAGAGAGAGAGAGAGAGAGACGAGCTGAAGGAAGTGAGTGAAGGGGAAGTGAAAGAAGTGAATGAAGGGGAAGGGAATGAGTAGGAGGAGGAGGAGGAGAGGAGGAGGAGGAGGAGGAGGAGGAGGAGGTGGAGAAGAGCGAAGAAGAAGAGAAGAAAAGAAGAAGAAGAGAGAAGAGTAGAAGAAGACATAGAAGCAGAAGAAGACGAAGAACATTTAATAATCATCAAAGATTAGGCTTCTTTTTGAAACATCTTTATCATCTTACGAACATGGCGGTTGCATCATTTCACCTAACACCCTTATCTCCTATCATTTAAAGGCATATAATTTCCAAAAAACCAATACCCCACCCCCCCCCCCCCCCCCCCCCCCCCCCCCCCCCCCCCCCCCCCCCCCCCCCCAAAAAAAAAAAAAAAAAAAAAAAAAAAAAAAAAAAAAAAAAAAAAAAAAAGACCATTCAAACAGACATCATACATATCCACAGATAAAGACTTGTCACATCACACAACACAATACACACCACGACACAATAAACAAACACACAGACACAACATATAGACCAGCACACACGCACACAACACATCAGAAAAGAACACTGACACACACACACACACACACACCAGACACATAACAACACAAACACATAATAAGACACTAACACAATAACAAAAACACAGACACACACACACACACACACACACACACACAGACACATACACACACACAGACACATAAACAGACACACACACACATAGACACGACACACAAACACACAGGCACACACACAGACAGACACACAGACACACACACATAGACAGACACTCAGACACCTTGATGTTTCCCACAACTTGTTAAGAAAAAATAAAAACTTAAAACAACTTACAACGACACTGGCTGGCTAGCTGGTAGCCTTGCTTACCTCTAAGATCGGCCGCTGAATTCCAAACGACAAACTGTTCATCAAAATTCCTTAACAAGGAGGACCTTCCATTAATCTTATTGGGAGAGGGAGGAACGGAGGGACTGGGGAGTGGGGGACTCCAAAAGACTGTGTTCTCGTTCTTGTTCTCTCTCTCTCTCTCTCTCTCTCTCTCTCTCTCTCTCTCTCTCTCTCTCTCTCTCTCTCTCTCCCCTCTCGAACTTGGCCAGCCAGTATGTTGGTCACTTAATTACATTATCATTATCATCATTATTACTATCGTTATTAGTATTATCATCAACACCATCATGTTACAGTATCATTCAAACGGGAGATGATAAACATCTATCTACCTATCTATCTATCTTTCTATCAATCATTCTATCTATCTATCTATATATATATATATATATATATATATATATAGGGGTTTGCTTGGGGTGGCAGAAAGCAATGGGGGAGAGACGGGAGTGGGGCCAGATTAACCCAGAGGGGACACAGAAGAATCACATAAGAATAGACCTTCATCTCGTACACCGGATAAATAAATAACTCGTTTATTGTGACCATGGGGCTTTGTTGAGCCTGGCACACACACACACACACACACACACACACACACATACACACACACATGGGGGTGTAATGTTACCCAAAGCACATGTAACCCTCCCACTCTAGTGTACCTAAATGTATACAGGGAGTAAAATAAACAAGAAAAAAAAAAAAGGGATGAATTTAACTAACCTAACTATCACTCGTAGATACGGGTCGTATGGTCATGTCCGGCGGCGTGGGACGTGCCCTGAACGACCCTGGGTCGTTAAGGGATGACCCACTACGGGGCACTGTCCCGTATCTGGGATTCATAGAGCTAATGGGACTTACCCAATCCCGCTTGCTGCCCGGCGCCACCCCCCCCCCCATACCCCAGACCTCCGGAATCCGATACAAACTATGACCCCCCCAACCCCCCCCCAACTACAACCCCCCACCCAACTACCTCCACCCCTTTTCAGAGATCCGGAACCGTAATAGGGGGTGGCGAGAGGCCGGGGGGCCTAGTTCGGCCCTAAGGAAGGGCGGTCGTAAGGGCGGGTCCCGCCTGTGGCGACCTCGGGGAAGCGGTTGAAGAACATGTTATTACCATAAGAAAGGTAGTGGGGGGAGGGGGGGTAGATGGGGTGGCTGGAGGGCGCGGTGATAAGAGGCCTCATGAGGTAGACGGGCGCGGTACTCGGTGTCTCATGAGGTATACGGACGCGGTATTCATGTCTCATGAGGTATACGGTACTCATGTTTCATGAGGTATACGGGCACTGCACTCATGTGTCATGAGGTACACGGGCACGGTACTCATGCCTCATAATCTCATGGGGCTGCCCGCCTTTACCCCTCATGGCTGTACATGGGAGAGAGAGAGAGAGAGAGAGAGAGAGAGAGAGAGAGAGAGAGAGAGAGAGAGAGAGAGAGAGAGAGAGAGAGAGAGAGGACAGACATCTAGTCTACGCATGGTGTATAGCCAGGGTCATCCTATATTCCTATACCTATAGACACGGGATAGTATAGCAGAAGGCTCCTTCCCCACCCACCACCACTCCCTCCAACTGTATAGATGGAGACAGGATGGTAAAGTAGAAGGCTGGCTCTCTCTCTCTCTCTCTCTCTCTCTCTCTCTCTCTCTCTCTCTCTCTCTACAATGGCTTGTGTGAGGCACCTCCCTCATTCTCTGATAGGCAGGGCACTGCCACCCACCTCTTCCCCCTCATTCATGAGAGCCGAGGAGACACGGTTCGTGTAACCCACCTCACAACACCTGGGGACGCGAATGAGTGAAGTGGGGTCCGCCACCTCACGCCTCATCTTCCCCTCGCACTCCCCCACCGAAGCTCTCATCATCCACCCCAACCATCATCCCCCTCCCCCTCATCATCATCCACCCCACTAGCACCCTCTAAACAACCCCCAACCCCCCCATCACAGACACTCATCCACATAGACAGCATTTACATCCACTCCCAAAGGACCCCCACACAAACTCTCCCACCCCCCACTCCAATTCGAATCACCAATCAAATCACCCACCCCGTAACTCAACCACCGCTCTCCACCGATTCACACGGATGAGTACATGAGTACGGCAGCCCCTGCGTCGCAGTACTCAGCGTGAGTAACCTCACCTGACCTCATCCATGGCTCGCGCATGACCATTTCATGAGGGGGAGTTCAGACCGGGCGCATGATTTGCATGACGCCAATGTTGCCTCGGGAAATGGCGCCATGCGATCGTGTCGGATCCGACGGAAGACCGTACGACCCCCGGGTACAACTACGACCCCCCTGGGTACGACAACACGACCCCTGAGCACGAAGGTATGACCCTTGAGCACGATGGTACGATCCTTGGGCACGATAGTACGACCCTTGGGTACAACACGACCCTTGAGTACAGTATGACCCTTGAGCGCGACGGTACGACCCTTGAGAACAACGTTACGACCCTTGAGCGCGACGGTACGACCCTTGATCACGACGGTAAGACCCTTGAGCACGACGGTGCGACCCTTGAGCACGACGGCACGACCCTTGAGCACGACCCTAAAGAATGACGACCTGTCGTCACAACCCCCAATGGTCGTACCTCCGCCCTCAAAACATTACAACGACTACAGCACACCAACTCCTGCCTCCAAGCCCCACCGATACAGGCCCTGGTACAATACAGCGATACAGCGATGAACAAAATGCTGTACGCTCACGTTACAGACAGTACAGTGTAGCGAGATGTGCTGTACGATACAGCGATATTCACTACAGATGACGACTAATGATCATATCCTTAGCAACTCATGTACGATTTTGAATTAGAAATCAATTACTTTTCTAATTCTAATCAAATCTAATATCTACTTACACACACACACACACATATATATATATTTTCATACTATTCGCCATTTCCCGCGATAGCGAGGTAGCGTTAAGAACAGAGGTCTGGGCCTTTCAGGGAATATCCTCACCTGGCTCCCTTATCTGTTCCTTCTTTTGGAAAATTAAAAAAGAAAAAAAGAGAGGGGAGGATTTCCAGCCCCCCGCTCCCTCCCCTTTTAGTCGCCTTCTACGACACGCAAGGAATACGTGGGAAGTATTTTCTCCCCTATCCCCAGGGATAATATATATATATATATATATATATATATATATATATATATATATATATATATATATATATATATATATATATATGTGTGTATGTGTGTGTATGCAAATCAACAGATATATATATATATAGATATATATATATATATCAACGACACAAATGGTATCAGCTGAAAAACACACAAATGCGAAAAATACGTGACTTATTAAACCGTCATTGTGTATTATCAAAAAAAACACATATGGGGGAGGGAGGGGGGGGCTTCAAGGTGACACTTACACACACACACACACACACACACACACACATATATCAAGGAATAAAGAACTAGAAATAAATGATAAAGCCCGGTAGCATGTAAACAGCGGGTCGTAACAGCCCATTAGACCAGCGTAACCAAATATCGCCAGGTAAATATGGGAGCTCGCGATGGCAACAGCTACCCCTCCCCCCCCCACCGGCTGCCCCTGTTGCCAACGCGCACAAATTAAACCCTAATTATCATTACCCTAAAACGAGTCATTAAGCCAAATCGGAATTAAACGTATGCCATAATTATGGACATCGGGCAAGTAAAGGAGCCGATCCGAATAATGGATAAATAATACATAAAAAAAAAGGGGGTGTGTGGGGGGGGTAGGTGAGGGTTTTATTTTTTGGAGGGGGAAAGAGGGAAGGGGAAAAGAGGGGAGGGGAGGGGGGGAGTATTTTGAAAAGCAAGGTCAGGCACTATTCTCCCCTCTCCCTCATTCTCCTCCCCCCCCCCCCCATCACCCACACACACTCATCCACATCGGCGGTTCGTCTGGATGACAGATCGCCCGAGAGATAGATGGCCAGAGACTCGCTCTTCTGGTGGATGAATGGATGGCCGCCGGAGCCCATGGCGTACTTGACGGTTGAAGCCATCGCGAGCCGATGGATGAGCCGTGATATCTCCAGGTCAGCCGATGGATGACCTCCGACATCATCAGGTCAGCCGACGGATGACCTGCGGGATCTTGAGGTCAGCCGATGGATGACCTGCGGTATCTTCAGGTCAGCCGATGGATGACCTGCGGTATCTTCAGGTCAGCCGATGGATGAGCCGTGATATCCTCAGGTCAGCCGACGGATGCAACGCCTCATTTTCATATCAGCCGATGGATGAAACGCCTTATTTCCGGGTCATCCACCACCAGACGACACAACAATACGTTAAGTTCATCCGCCGGATGACGGCATTTCTTTTTATTACGCTCTCTGGTCAGACTAGACACGAAGGGGGGGGGGGGGTAAATAATACGGCTGAGTAGATGGATGAGGTGGAGGGTTGATGTGAGAGAGAGAGAGAGAGAGAGAGAGAGAGAGAGAGAGAGAGAGAGAGAGAGAGAGAGAGAGAGAGAGAGAGAGAGAGAGAGACAGAGAGAGAGAGAGAGAGAGAGAGAGAGACCGCGTCGGCAAATGGAAGTTACGAGTCTTGGACGGTACGACCACGAAGGTACGACTCCCAAAAGCACGACGTGGGGAACGACCCCCCCGAGTCATTAGTGCCCTTGAGGGGTGTCAGGTCATAAGGTCAGGTCATCATCCTAGGTGACCTTTCAATCATACTCTCCAGACACATAAGAATGTCTGGTCTGCGCCAGTAACCCCATGGTCACAGCGCGAGCGGTACCGCAAAGGGATTAAAATGACACAAAATTCAATCAAAAATCACCACGTGACTCGCCCCCCTCCTCTCTCTCTCTCTCTCTCTCTCTCTCTCTCTCTCTCTCTCTCTCTCTCTCTCTCTCTCTCTCTCTCTCTAGGAACCAAACCTAGAGCCATTCTAGATGTATCTAGGAACCCCCATCCCCACCTCCAACCCTACACACACACACACACACACACACACACACACACTTTGAACTCAGCGTGGTCATATACATATAAACATATATATACATTTTTTTCCCCACTGGGACAGCTGCTTGAACCTTCGCTCCTTAGGCCTAAGGCGGACGCGGGCACGTGTCCTTCTATGGGAGGTAGGTCCCCCCGAGTACCCAGGTTCGTATCCCAGCGGCGACGCCCGCTAGGAGGGGGGGTGGGGGTGGGTCCCATTGTTATGATAAATGATCGTTATTATTAACTTTATTATATTGAAAATGAGGTTCAATTCAGGTACTGTGATATGTATGGATCATGGTAATTTCTCAGTGATTTACAGAGAGGGGGAATATATATATATATATATATATATATATATATATATATATATATATATATATATATATATATATATATATATATATATATATATATATATATATATATAACACACAAATGAATAGATAGAGTCATCGACAGATGTATAGATAGAAAGATACATAAAGAAACAGATAGAAAGAAAGATTGATGGACAGATAGATAAGAGATAGATAGATAGATAGAGATAGAAAAGCGAAGAATTCCCTTCCTGAATTTTGAATTTCAACCACCTCAAGCAGCAATACATATATAAGAAACTGGACCATGAAATATTACTTTAAAAAAAAAGAAAAAAAATCTCATTATTTATGGCCCTGATGCAGCTGAGGTGGGTGATACATATAGAGAAAAAAAAATGGTCCGAAATAATAAGAAATGTAAAAAGCAGGTGAGACTTGGATTAAAGAAAAGTTGCCAAATGTCAGATGATTTGGGTGACATTTCTTGATGAGTTGGGGGGGGGGTTCATGAGGGTGGCTGAGGGGGGGGGGATAATGTGTGTGTGTGTGCTCAAGGGTCGTACCGTCGTGCTTAAGGGTCGTACCCTCGTAGTTAAGGGTCGTACCCTCGTAGTTAAGGGTCGTAACGTCGTGCTCAGGGGGTCGTAACGTCGTGCTCAAGGGTCGTACCCTCGTAGTTCAGGGTCGTAACGTCGTACTCAAGCGTCGTACCGTCGTTACTCAAGGGGGTCGTAACCTTCTTATCTCCCGGTCGTCCTGCGACAGCGTCGTAAGCAGCGCGGTACGTGCCCAGGCGGCGCCACAACCCACAACTGAACCATTCTACAACATACGACGGCCGTCCGTCGGTGCGCTTCCCACGCCCCTATACGACCCAATGACGATGACGTCAGCTCCTAACTAACTAACAAGGACGCGAAGGTGTAACTCCGATCTGGCTACGGTGTACAGGGAGGGAAGGAGGGAGGGAGGGAGGAGAGGTGGCAACACTGTCACCTACGAGATGAGGTATGGGTGAGTGGTGAGGGGGGTTTGGGTGGGGATGCGTGTATTAATAACACTGATCGCCCATCACAACCCATTATTCCCCTTATATATTCATTCCTCCTTCACTCATCTCCCACTCATCCCTCACTACACCATCCTTACTCATCTTCTTTTCTTTACCGGCCTCATACTCAACTGATACTCACTCATTTCAAGCTCTGGTTCGACTTATAATAATAACATCACTTACTTATTCCTCAGTTTCACCAAGTACCTCACGGGCTCCCATACTCACCTTATACCCTTAAAAACCCTGATACTTGTACTCTCCCTCACCTCATACTATGCTCATTCAAAATTAATCTATCTCCCACTGCCGTTCACTTATCTAATACCTTCCTTCACTTATACTTAACAAACATTCTCGTTCACTTATACTTATATAACATTTTCGTTCACTTATACTTATCTAACATTCTCGATCACTTATATTTATATAACAATCTCGTTCACGTATACTTATCTAACATTTTCGTTCACTTATACTTATCTAACATTTTCGTTCACTTATACTTATCTAACATTCTCGTTTACTTATACTTATCTAATACCCTCGGTCACTTGCAGCTTGCCTACCTGATACCCACAACTCGCCTAATATTCTTACCTTATACCACTCAACTTATACTCGCGTGTCTCTGTTAATCTTACACTTGGAATATCTGTATTGACTAGATATTTTTATATATATTGCTCTTAACACCCTGACTACGACGACTTAACCCCCTGAGTACGATGACTTAACCCCCTGAGTACGACGACTTAACTCCTTGAGTGCGACAACGCAACGACTTGAGTGCGACAACGCAACGACTTGAGTGCATAACGTAAAGTCGTCTCGAGGATTTTGGTACTTAATGATACTTAAATCACTTATGGGGTTAATTACGTAACACTTACTTAATAGATCCACGCACCTAATGTCTCCCATTTATTCATTACCACTTTTTAATTTAACCAAAAATAACCATTAATCAATGGAAATAATGAGCGTCTCTCTTGAAGGAACGTCTCAAGATATAGCTGTTCACAATGGATCCTCTGTCCGTGTTGAAATATCGTAAACACGAAGACCTAATCAGTGGAGTTACAAATATCCTAAACACGAAGACCTAACCAGTAGAGTTACAAAATGGGTCGTCTTAACCTTTCTGCTTCCAAAGGCCGAGAAAAAATGTGTCTTGGTCAAGCTGCCAGTGTTAAAAGATTCAAAGATTATTAAAAGAAAATCATATACCTTCTGTGCAGCTCTAACTTGCTCTAACTTATTGTGCTCTGCACTTAGATTTCTCTGCTGTTCCGGGCCACCTCCAACCAAGGCACCAACCCTCCCTCCAAAACACAAATTAAAATTTACTCCCATCTAGCTCCACTCAAAGATATCCCCCCCCCCCCTTCCATCCCTTTCCCTCCCCTCTTCCAAGACACGCAAACACCGACACTCTCATGCTGACTTATGACTTATGGTGACTTATGATGACTGGTCAAACCACAGACAACTCCCCTCCCTCGACTCAGTCTTAAGACCCCTCCATTCCACCAGATGCTTTAGACCCATCTGAAACTACAACTCCCCAGACATATGCGGGTCACACCTTCTCTTCCGTGACCTGGCCAGACCCCACCCGTCTCAACAACCTTACAACACCAGACACAAAACACTCACTTCTCAACACCCAACATCACTACACCTCTCGACCTGTGTAGTCCCGCCCAGCGGACGTGGCTAACTTCCTGGGCGCTGTAGGGCCCCCGCCCCCCCATAAAGAGGGGTACTGAGACAAGAAGATGGAGGGTTAACCCTTTGAGCACGACTGTATGACCCAAGGACAATATGGCCCGGCCCTCAGTCCAATCCCTTCAGGGTCAGGTCAAAGGTCAGGTCGTAGCGTAGTGCTCAAAAGGGTTATTGACATGACCTCTGCAAATTCTGTCAGTTTCGCGCTCAAGGAAGACAAAGCAAAGTAGACCTTATGTTACCAGTGCTTTAGGGCCAGAATCTGGCGGGAAAATAGACCTCGTATACAGTCATCCGAAACAGGGGAATACAGACGGTATATCTCTGTACTTAAGGTCGAAAATCGCTTGCTGATCTTGTCCATAAAAGCCTCAAAATGAAGACCGAAGGAAATAGACCTTACATCACTTAAGGATCGGGTCGAGATTCGGCTGCAAACTGCCCATGAGACCTCGAGAAACAAGATAGAGGAACAAAGACCTTATTCCACGAGTAGATAAGGCCGAGCGTCAGTTGCGAACCGTCCATGAAACCCCCAGAGACAAGATGGGAAAAAACAGACCTTACATGGCAACTGCTTAAGGGTGAGAGTCGCCTCATGGGCTGGACACCGGTCAGCGCTGGGCAACGCTAATGAAAGAATTAATAAAGTGTCGACGGGTAACATGTCGCGTGGAAGGTGTTCCCTCCACCACTGTAGTGGAGGGTAGTCACACCGCTGTAGTGGTGGAGGGTAGTGGTGCTGTGGTGGAGAGTAGAAAGACTGCAGTGGAGGGAAATGGTGGTGTAGTGGAGGGTACTGCTGCTGTAGTGGAGGGTAGCGGTGCTGCTGTAATGGAGGGTATATGAGCCCACCTATCACCCCCTACACGCTCTATACTTCCCTCCAGCTACCCCTTCCCTCTGCCACGTACCCTTCACCCACGCCATCACTGAAATGCTCTGTCTTTGGCCATCGTCATGAGAACAATAAACAAATAAAGACTCTGTCTCTAGAAAACATATGAAGAAAAGGCGAGAAGTAACGAAAATTGTACTGTAGGAGTTGACTTGTCTTACTCAAGGGGTTCAGTCAAGGTGTTCAACGGGTGAGGTCAGTCAGGACTCAAGGGGTTCAGTCAAGGTGTTCAAAGGGTGAGGTCAGTCAGGACTCAAGGGGTTCAGTCAAGGTGTTCAAAGGGTGAGGTCAGTCAGGACTCAAGGGGTTCAGTCAAGGTGTTCAAAGGGTGAGGTCAGTCAGGACTCAAGGGGTTCAGTCAACGTCTAAGGGAGTTCATTCACCATCTAAAGGGGTTCAGTCACCGTGTAAAGGGGTTCAGTCACTGCCTAAAAGGGGTTCAGTTACCGTCAAAAGGTAAGTCATCGCACTCAAGGGTAGGGTAGGGGGGGGGCTGACTCATCACACTGAGGGGATAATAATTCATCTTATTCACTGGGTTTATTCATCGTTATCCGCAGGTTAACTCGTCGTACACAGGAGGGATGAATGATCTTACTGAAGTGTTGAAGTTAATAGCAATAATAATAATAATAATAATAATAATAATAATAATAATAATAATAATAATAATGAAGAAGAAGAATACCAACAACAACAATAATAATAATGATAATAATAATAACAATATCAACAATAATACCAATCATTTATCAAGTCTAGGTTAGGTATCATGTTCCAGTCTTTTTCTCCTCTACTTCGCGGTGAATAATAAAAGCCACAATGAATAAGACACGGGAGACAGAAACGTGCATTACGAATGCCTTAAAAGAGGGAAAGGTTGGAAAAGTGTAAAAACCATCATTAAAATATCAGAGGTGGGGCGCCCGCCCCCCCTGTCTCCTGGCCATCTACCAGAATGGGGGGGAGAGAAGGCCAAATGCCACTAGGCATGGCTGATGACGAGCCAAGGACCCAATCGCCATGAGCTGTTACTTTAACCCCCCTTACCCCCTCCCCCAGAACACCTGCCATGCGATTCTCGGGGGTGGGGGATCAAAAACAGTGTCATCCCCCCTTCCCTCCCAATGCAAAACCTCAACTGCTGTCCCATCCACTCCCGCGCTGTTGCCACATCTACTATCACTACTACAATCGCATCCACTCCCGCGTTGGTAACACATCTACTATTACTTAATACTGATAATAATGATAATAATGATAATAATTAATGGCTTATTGAAATGTAAATATGCTGAAATTTAAACGCACACGCTATTAATGCCGGTCGCCCTAATGAAAAGCAAGAAGTTTGAGTTAAATCTAACATACGCGTGTATATAACCATTCATACAACACACCTAAAATGCCACACAATCTGTCATCAAATTTCCCTAAGACAAGCCACGACCTTTGCTGCTTATGAAAAATCGTCTAATTAGCATATTTATCGAATAACTATATAAACAGAGTAGCGATGAGGTGGGCAAGTAAATATACCTTCTGGACGGAAGCTGGGGGCCTTGGCCCAGCTGCAAATTACTGTGCACACTAAATTTTTCAAAATGACCAATTCCACACAATGAGAATTTTTAAATTTGGGGGGGAAAAGCGGAGGGAAAAGCTCCCCTTCATGACCTTGTCTTTATCACCTCATATTTTTTGTATTTATTCTCTTTATTCCCCTAATCTAATCTTTAATTCTAACTCGTTCTTCCTTTGTCCTGTGGCCCCCATTTATCAGTTATTCTATCCTTTATTCTCCATGTGTTAGCAGTCCTATCTTATTTCGTATTCGCATTATCTACTGCCAGTTTTGCAGATAATTTGGTTACTTGCCATTTATCTACTTCCCTTTTCCTTTCACTTACCCAGTCTATTCTCTCTCTCTCTCTCTCTCTCTCTCTCTCTCTCTCTCTCTCTCTCTCTCTCTCTCTCTCTCTCTCTCTTTTCGTACTCTCCCAATTTCCCTATTTTTCCTCTCCCTCCGCGTCAGGGAGAGGAAACTATGAGGAAAACAAAGACCAGCATCGCCTCTCCCGGAGTCTTTATTAAGCTACTAATTAAGAGCCGTGACCCGTCATCCAGAACCCAGGCTCCGGGCGCGACGAGAGAGAGAGAGAGAGAGAGAGAGAGAGAGAGAGAGAGAGAGAGAGAGAGAGAGAGAGAGAGAGAGAGAGAGGTGGTGGCGGTGGTGGAGGCGGATGGGAGAGAGGGGTATGAAAGGTGTGGGAAGGGATGGAACCAGAGTGCTGGTGAGACTGGTAGGATGGAACAGATGGACTGCTGGCGCTAATTGTGGCTGTGGGCGAATAAGCGATGCTGCTAATGGCTAATGTGTGCATTAATCAAGGCTGCTAATGTCAGCTGTGAGTGCTAATCAATGGTGCTAACTGTGGGTATCAATCACCAATGCTAATTGTTGTTACTAAACAAGCTTGCTAACTGTGGCTGTGGGCATTAATTAAGATCGCTAATTGTGGTTGTGGGTACTACTTAAGGTTCCTAAATGTGGTTGTGGGCGATAATCAAATTGGCCAATCATAGATGTAGGGAGTGATTAAGGTTGCTCTATGTGGCTCTGGGTCAAAATCAAGATTGTCAATTGTGGATGTGGGTACTAAATATGGTTGTGGGTGGTGGCTGTGGTTGTGGGTGGTGGCTGTGGTTGTGGGAGGTAGCTGTGGTTGTGTGTGGTGGCTGTGGTTGTGGGTGGTGGCTGTGGTTGTGTGTGGTGGCTGTGGTTGTGGGTGGTGGCTGTGGTTGTGGGTGGTGGCTGTGGTTGTGGGTGGTAGCTGTAGTTGTGGGTGGTAGCTGTGGTTGTGGGTGGTGGCTGTAGTTGTGGGTGGTGGCTGTAGTTGTGGGTGGTGGCTGTGGTTGTGGGTGGTGGCTGTGGTTGTGGGTGGTAGCTGTAGTTGTGGGTGGTAGCTGTGGTTGTGGGTGGTGGCTGTAGTTGTGGGTGGTGGCTGTAGTTGTGGGTGGTGGCTGTGGTTGTGGGTGGTGGCTGTGGTTGTGAACACGTTGTACGGTCACGTCTACTATTCATGGTTGAGTCTACCACCCATGACCCATGTCTACCACAGTCACGATCTACCAATCAGAATGCTGTGTCACTATCTTTTTTTCGGCAGCCTGCCCTGTGGCTATCAGTCACACCCACCACACCTACCCTTGTCCTCGTTATATTACACCTATAACCACCTGGTTCATCATCTCTCTCTCTCTCTCTCTCTCTCTCTCTCTCTCTCTCTCTCTACCTGCCAATGTGACGGTTAACTTCCCACAAAGTTCCTCTCCACTGTGGTTGGATCTGGCAAGTCCCAGCCACTACCATTTCGGATGAGAGGTGGAAACAAAAGGGTTTAAAAAAAAAAGATGATGAAACACTATGAAAGATGCAAGGAGGACTGATTTGAGTTCCTTAGGTGTTACAAGATGGGAAAAAAAAGGTCATAAAAGGAAGAGGGAAAGACCAAAGGAGGGAAAGATGATCACACACACACACACTTTCGCTCCACGAAGGTGAGAGGCGCTGGCATCCTAACGGTCCATCCTCGTGTAACCAATCTTCACACATTCAAAAAACTAATGCAAGCTGAGGCGGTCAGTGGCCGTGCCACGAGCCGCCCAGCTCTTGGGGAACTGGGACACACACACACACACACACACACACACACACACACACGCGACTCATGAGAACAGTGGCTGATATCATACCTATATAAAAGGAGAGAGGAAAACACGGTCATGGTGGACAGACAGAAGAGAGATTGGAACAAGAGAATCAATAAGTGGATGGTTTCTGATTCCAGTATGGCGTAGACGAAGAGCCACACCAGGTATGCGAATAGCACCCTCGTCCTAGGATAAATAAGGTCCCTGTTCATATATATATATATATATATATATATATATATATATATATATATATATATATATATATAATGGCTGATCTCAAGGAAATACTACCCGCGACACCCATGCAACACCACAAGCTTTGGGGAGGAGGGAGGCGGATTTTTGCAGTGTTGATTTCATGATGTTCCCTGGGTGGAGTGGATGACGACTCGTACAGTGAACAGTTCTACGTAAAATGAGAGACTGAAGGAAGCCCTTGTGCAGAATAACGGCCATAGATGAATGCAGGAGAATGGAGGAAGGAACAACGAACGTAGGACAGAACACACAAATTTGTAAAGATGTTTGACAAAGATGAGAAACCCATGAGTAAACTTGCTCCTCATACAGTACAAAGTAGTAATTACACACACACACACACACACACACACACATATGCTCGACATCTACTATCATCCCACACCGCAAACTTAACGCCAGCAGGACGCGTCCACTCAGCAGATCTACACAATGAAAAAAGAACCCCTTTTACTATCCCTGCACCAAAGCAATGCGTCCGCTCCATGCTAAACTCCGCCTCACCTCCCTGATCGTCCACCACCTCAAGGGTAAGTATAACAAAACCCCGCAAACCATATATAACGGAGCAATCACGAACAATCACCGGCTGCCTGAACAACCACTAGCACGCACCATCTGCATATTGCAACAGCAATACATCCAATTACAACTCCACCTCAAATAAATCCTTGGCACTCAATTCCCTCCCCATCCACACCGTTCCCTTGCCTAACTACCAACCCCCGAAGTAGAACTTCAAAGCTTATCCCCTGACTCACACACCAACAATCAATTCGCGCAAATCTCCCTCTCCACTATGAGCAAAACACCGACAAAAAAAAAAAAAAAAACACACATTCACAATGAAATGACAAACACAGTCACAAGTGGAAGCACTGAAGGATAACACCTTCCCAACCCAGTCCTGATGAGCACCACCCTGGCGGACGTGGATCCAAACTCACAGTGTCGAGACATGACAGAGTCGCACTTTCTCCTCGGGCGTCCTGGACAGCGACCAATGTATAAAAACACCTGCGTCCTTAATGGTCCGGTGGCTCATCCCCACGACATCCCCAAGCGTCTTGATCTGTGGTCCCCACTCAGGAGACGTGGCTGGCTACCCGGGCGTTGTGGGGGGAAGCTACCTAGAAGACGTACCTGGGGCGAGATGATGTGTGTGTGTGTGTGTGTAAATACTATTGGTATAACCCTAGGGCCTCCTTCCCCAGGAGCTCCTGCGGTTTCAAGGGTGCGCTCCCTTCAGTAGCAGGGGAGAGGATGAACTCATTTAAACCACGAAGTTCCCTGAGGAGGAGACTCTTTCAGTCAACTGACGGTGTTGAAGCGTCGCCAAGGGTGACATGTCGTCACTCGCGGTGTAACCTCAAGCAGGCGGAGCCCGGTAGCACCTCTCTTCCATGTATGTTCGCCATCTCCCGCGTTAGCGAGGTAGCGCCAGGAACAGAGTCGCTTACGCTCATTCGCTCACATCCATTCTCCAGGTCATATACAACGCACCTAAACAACCCCCCCCTCCCCATATATATATATATATATATATATATATATATATATATATATATATATATATATATATATATATATATATAACTCACACATACGTACACTCACGAAGGCATATGTACACAGACATGCCCAGGCCGCGCCGCACAGCAGACCCAGCCCGGCCCTGACCCATGCATCATTCAAAAATAAATATTAGGCTCACATAGGCCCACAAATCCTCGTAAGCAGATATTACACCACTAAATCTTGCAACCACCACCCTCTCCGTGGGGGGGTGGGGGTGTGTCAGGGGGTGGGGGGAGGGGGGAGCTGGCGGCTCTCAGAATTCTTATCGGGCGCTGCGGAAACTATGATCAATGGAGGCGAGATGAAGGCCAATTATTAGAGCTAAAAGCAAGATTGGTGGCCGGCTTGGCCCCTCCTGGTCTCTCTCCCTCTCTCCCCCTCCCCTCCCTCAATGCCTGGTTGGGGGTAAGAGAGAAGGGGGGAAGGGGGAGGGGGGTTGTGTGAAGGACGGGGGTTGGTTGGAGGGGGGGGGGGAGGTTTTGGGAGGGTGAGGGGAAGGAGAAACACAGTGAGGGGAGGAGGGGAGAGGTTGATATTAGTAATGAGGGGTAAGGGAGGGGGGGGGAGGTCGTCAAAGGGGCAAACTGTGTTGTTTGAGGTTGAAAGTAAATATGGATAAAGCAGGGGGAGGGGGAGGGGGAGGGGGTATGGAAAGCGAGAGATGGAGTGGGGGAGGGGAGGGTGACATGCTGGGATCAAAGAAAAAATGGGATCTGGGTCTCCAAAGAAAATGGAGTGTGCGTGGGTTCCAAGAAAATGGGTGGTGTGTGGGGTTGAAAGGAAATGAGAAAACGAAGTATGGGTGAAAATGGGAGGTAAAGAACATGTCATGGGACTAAGGTGTGTGAAGGGTAGCGGGAATGTATGAGGAGTGATACAAAAATGGGGTGATAGGGTGGTGATGGAGAATGGGTGGAACAGGTGATTGAGACGGGCATGGAGATAATAAGGTAGAAGCAAGAGAAAAAAAAAATAAAGAAAGATGGCGGAAAAAGCACAGAAATACCAACAACGGAACATGGCATAAAAAGCATAGAAAACGGGGGACAGGTAAAGGGAAGAAAATGTAGAATCAAGAAAACAGGGGTCAAGATGGATTAAGTAACTAAAGACAAGAAGAAAGAATCCAAGAAAATCATGAATAAATACGGAACAAGAGACAGCAAGGAATGAAACACAGGTGAAAGTTGGCGAAGAAAGAACTGGAGGAATGAATGAACCATCACGAGAAGTTCTGCAGCAACGAGAAAGAAATGTCAAGAAAAGACGAAGATAAAAAGGCGTTTAAAGAAGGAATGATAAATGAGGAAAATGAATGATAAACATGAACAAAGTCATGGAAAGATAAATACAGACATAAAGGAACAATTATTTAATAGAATAGAAACAAAATGAATAATTGAGGGGGACAGAAGCAAAGAGATCAGACACGAGAGAATACGAGACAAGCAACGATGAATTAAGAAGAAGAAGAAGAAGAAGATGAAGAAGAAGAAGAAGAAGAAGAAGAAGAAGAAAGAAGAAGAAGAAGGAAGAAGTAAATGAAAGAAGAAAGAAGGAAGAAGAAGAAGAAAGCTGAAAATATAGAAAAAAGGAAAGACCAGAAAACGATAGAAAGAGACAGAAAAAAAAAACTATTATTTTACGATCAATATGTAAACAAAAAGCGGGTGTAAAAATATTTACAGACGCAATCAAAAAATAAAAGAAATGAGTACGAGGCAACGTGTAAATAAACGAGAGGGATGAAGGAATACGAAAAAATGGAGAGAGAAATGATGGAGAAACAAGAGAAACATGATGTCTATTATTCAACTTCTCCCCCCCGGTCTATCTATCGCGCGGGCGCGCGTCCACCCCGGGGATCATCGTACACCGGCCACCCCCTCCATCCCAGAGCATGCAGGGTGACCAGCCAGTAATATTTCGCGCCGACCAGAGTTGCCATGTTCTCCATTTTTAGTGGCGCAGATGGGGAGGGGTAGGGGATGTGGGGGCGATGTGGGGGGGGAGGAACTTGCGGCAGGGCGTGAGCTGATATATGTTGGATCAGCGTGATATATGACCGCTAAGACACTCTCACACCACTTTACAGAATTTTCCCACCCAGCAAAAGTCCATAACCCGTTTTCTTTTGTGGGGGAAAGGGAGGGAGGGGAAGGGGGGTGTGGAGAAAATTCTGCACGCGCGCGCGCGCATCTCGCTTTTCTGCAACCCTTCTTCCATTTTCCCTTAAAACATGTAAAAAAAATTATATATATATATATATATATATATATATATATATATATATATATATATTTTTTTTTTTTTTTTTTTTTATACTTTGTCGCTGTCTCCCGCGTATATATATATATATATATATATATATATACATGGTATATATGAACGCTCATCCAACAGCCAGGCTCGAACCCTGTACCTTATGCTTGGCAGGCGGGAGCGCTCCCGCCTACCAAGCATAAGGTACAGGGTTCGAGCCTGGCTGTAAGAGGTTTGTATGATGTGTGCGTGTGTGTGTGTAGCTGTGGCTCCAGTCAAATAGATGCTGATGGTACGTGGCAGAGAGAGCATTAATCTTGAAAGGTACCAGTGCGATATAGAGCGCATTATACACACCGTCGTGCTTAAGGGGTCGTACCGTCGTGCTCAAGGGGTCGTATTTTCGCGATCAAGGGGTCGTACGTCGTGTTCAAGGGTCGCACCGTCGTGCCCAAGGGTCGTGCTGTCTTGCTAAGATTCGTCGTCGTGTTCAAGGGTCACACCCTTGTCCTTCAAGAACGCGCCGTCGTGCACCAAGTGTCGTACAGTCGTATTCAAGGGTCTCAGTCAGTACCGCGCTGTGAGGCGTCGCAACACTGTGCTAAAGCTTTGATCGCAACCTTCAAATCGGTTAAGACGCCTGTATACGAGCAGAACGCAGTAGCCCCCACAGCCCCACGCGGCGGCGTTCTCGAAGCGAAACAGCTTTTTTAGCGCGACTGTACGTATGCTGCGGTGTGGGCCAGGCCTGAAATACGGGAAATGCTGTTAACGTCTTGGGGGTTCGGGATTGGCCGACCGAAGCCTCTTCCTGTAATGCACACAGTTCCATTGTTCTCGACGGACGAGATAGCGAGTGACGGCGAGGTTTGAGCGGCAGGCGAGTTGCATACCGCGTATGTAGAGCGTAGCCAGCGTGAGTGCGTCTGGTCTGGAAGCAGGCCAGGTGGACACTGCGTTAAGAGAGCGTAAAACCAGCCAGCGTAAGGGAGTCTGGTCTACAAGCAAGCTGGGCGAACGCTGAGTACAGAGAGCGGAAAGCGACCCAACCAACGTTAGAGGAACAGGTCGAACGACCTCTCTGTTCGTTAGACCAAAGCTGGTCGAGAACGAACACACTCTACCCTTGGCGCACCCACTCACCCACCCCTCACTCGACTCTGGTCGCACCCACCCTCGTCCGTAACCTCAAACCTCGGCCAGCGCCGCCTGGTGTGTGGTGTGGCAGTTGACCACCACACACACGACTGATGATAAGTTACCCTTCATCCCTCCTTGGGCAGTCGTGGCTGGCCTCCGTCCTCCATCTGACACACGTAACAACAATCGTCTGGTCACATGGGAACCGGCGAAGACATCAGCCCCGAGTGGACGTCATTCATGTCCTCAATCATCAAAGCACAACAGACCATGATTTCAATCAAATTGGAAATTACTCTTAAGAAGATCAATTAAGAGACTTGAAATTACGTTGTTCAAAAACACACACACACACACACACACGATCTTTTAATCTCTCAAATCCTGGATAGAAAATTGATCGCGTGTTTATCTCTCCCACTCTGTAAGGAAACAATATTTTGGCATCATCTCTTCTTCATATTTTTCCCTCTTAAGCAATCCAGATTTCCCTCTTTCCCTTCATTTTAGGGCTGACGTGAACCTTACTATGTATCAACCTTGATTCAATACACTTAATGACCCTTAAATTTTACACTAATGTCACTGTCGGGTCTTTTAAAGGATTTTTAAGGGGTCGAAAGTCAAACGAGCCTAAAAAGGGGACTATATTTTAAACCGCTGTTCCTTAAAGAAATAGCCAAGAGATACGATCATAAAACATGATTTACCTTTCCCACAAAACCCCCACAGAGAATGCAAAGGACAATTTTTGTGATCTGGGCCATTTTTACAATGCTCCTGACCCCACAGGCCAGTGGAAATATACATTTTCCTCTTCTTTCAACACCACCAGATTTGGATATCCTTTATGGGTCAAAGTTCACCTTATTTTTTTTCTACCATTACATGGCTAAATCAGAGCCAAGTGTTCATAAACCCCGAAACTGAAGAGATATCTTTTCTACGTATCTTAGATAATGCCACTGACAAATTTTGAGACGACGAGATTAAATGACCTTAAGAAAACGAGAAAGGCCATTCATTGTTTTCTTTGGGGGAGGGGGGATAACTATGCTATCTTATACACTAAGGCTCAAGACTCCCTCAGCAGCTGCTATACATCTTCTATATGACACAGACAAGCCTGGGGGATAATGGTATCTCAAGGTGAATGCGGTTGTACCGCGCTAGCCGGCCAATGCTGGTCATTCTATAGTATCTATAATTCTTCGTGGGATATATCCAACCCCCCACACACGTCTCCCCCTCCTCCCCTAGCTATTTCACTCGGATATTCTCCCATCTCTCTCTCTCTCTCTCTCTCTCTCTCTCTCTCTCTCTCTCTCTCTCTCTCTCTCTCTCTCTCTCTCTCTCTCTAATCAAAGACACATCCCAAGTCCTGATTAGCCAATAATCTAAGACACACACACATACACGCACACGCATATCCATCCCCCCCCTTCTACCCTCTACCCCCTCCCCCCTTACGTCCTTTTCCTTTCCAAATCTGACGTAAAATCTGATGTCTGAATGACTCCCCCTCCCCCCACCACAACCAATACCTCCCCCCCCCCAGCCCCCACCCTCCCCCTCCCTTTCAATAAAGCGCGAAGCAAAATAAGTGATGAGAGACGAGAAGCTAAACAAGTGATTGTAATTACCACCACACGAGAAGGGTGGGGTGGGGAGGGGGGGGGGTTGGTTAGTTAGGGGGGGATGGGAAACCTGCGCCAGGGACACCCTCCTCCCCCCCCCCCCTTTCACACACACACACACACACACACACATAATCAACTTTCGACTCCTCGCGAACGGTATTGGGTCTCGGGCTCAATTGGACGAAGGCTTTGGGGTTTTCAGAGTTTATGATTAAATCTTCCTCCGCTAATCATATCTCTGTCCAATCATTTCACCTCCTAGTTTTGGGGAGGCCTGCCTAGACTTAGCGCGCGGGGCGGGGCGGGGCGGGGCGGGGCGGGGCGCCTTTTTTTTTTTTTTCCCAAAGGCACCCGCGAATTTCGTCCCAAGCTACGGTGGCTTTATCTTATCAAACGCTACACTTTGATTAGCTTTTGATTTCCTCCTCCCCACCCACCCCCCTTGATAATAGATAAGAAATAACCGAATGTAATGCTATCATTAACACCCAAAAGTACTATTATCATTATCAATCTAAAAACGTCTACGTTTTCTCCATCTTTCTAAACTACTCTACGTTGCGAGAGTAGATTGAAAAAAAAAAAAAAATCATACCATTAGTCGTAATTTCGTAAATCATTTCAATATTTTTGTTGACCCCGATCCTGTAAAAGGCCTTTCAAACTAATTTTGCCCCTTAGGTACACTTCACAATAGCAAATGTAATTTGGATTACATTATCATCCGTGTGAGTTCAATTCACGATCTTAATGAACGCACGTACGTCAAGGGAGGGAGTTCACACGAGTGTATAACACCCCCCTCCCCTCACCCACACACCACATGTTATGTACGTAATTAATTACACACTAACACACACACACACACACACACACACACACACACACACACACACACACACACCTATTCAGTCGTGTAGGGCAAGTACGACACGGGATGGGAAGAGAGAAGATAAGAGCATTAATCTAAGAAAGCTGATAAGGGGATCAATCTAAGGCAACTGGCATAGATAAGGACAGGAAAAGATAACATGGTTTCTGTGACTCAACAAAAACGAGAATAGAAAATTCAAAATCTGATAATGGTATGATAAAGTAATGATCTCTATTGATAAGAATTATTTTTTTTTTTCATTAGTCTGATTTTGAAAATGAAAATCCTACTAAATTTAGTCACTACGTGCAATTTTTTTGTTTGTTTGTGTCTTAAGGTATAAAGGATGCTATATGTGGTCTATATGTGAACTCCAGCTATAGCATATAATCAGACCGTAGTATAGCGGCCTGGGCTATATCAGGGCAGCTATATAAAATGCTTCCATATAGGTTCAAGAGATTTGGAAGGACGTTCCATAATCATCAAAGAGAAAGCTGAAGGAAGAACATAACAACAGAGAGGAGGAGGAGGAGGAGGAGAAAACGAATAATCCTAAATGCGAAGATCCATGGGAAGAAACAGATAGATAGATAGATAGAGAGAGAGAGAGAGAGAGAGAGAGAGAGAGAGAGAGAGAGAGAGAGACTCGCCGGAGAACAGGATCGAGGCGCTAAGATCCGCTGTTCAGTGATGGTATGAAAACCCTGGACACAGGGCACACAGGGCCCCTGGAAAGGGTAACGACTGGAAGCGCCTGGTCTCCGGCGAAGGACGCGACTCCATCAGGCCCTGAGATCCTGGCCGGAGCTCAAATAAAACCTTCCCTTCCAGCATGTGACTGATGATGGAGGGAGTCCAGGCCTCCACCTCGCGTTCCAGTTCGGGGCAGGGGCTGGAACCTGGAAGGCACGGCCATCAGCGCGGGCGTCCACGCCGCCGACGGTAGATTTCCAGGACTTGGTCCGTGAGGATAAGCCCCTGGAATCACACATGAACTCAACTGCCAAGACGAGATGCAAGACACGAAAGCAACATTCACTGAGGTAAGTCATATTCACGAGCATGGAATTTCCAGTCAAGGGTACGAAGAAGGTGCTGGAAGTGCTTTAAGGCAGGCGACCTGCGACGGTAGATGACAAGGAGGTCGTCCCCTACAGCGGCACACACACACACACACACACACACACACACACACACACACACACACGGGAACACACCTGGCCCCCAACGGAGGGTATAAGAAGGTGGAGGAGTACCACATGTGGTTCATTCTACACTACGGGTGATGTGGCGTGGGGTGGGGGTGAGGTGGGTGGAGGAGGAAGTCTTTGGCCCAGCATCATAGACACGTACCGTCCTTGTCTACATCAACACGCCGGGGGGAAGGGGCGGCCAGAGTTTACGAGGGGGGGGAAATGGAGGATAAGGGGGGAGGGTGGTGTGTGTGTGGGGGGGTTGAGGGGGGGGATGTCACAAGGGACTGACCACTAGGCCGGCGGTGTGTGTGTGTGTGTGTGTGTGTGTGGCCGTGATTTACACAGACACCCGCAATATATTCCCCTTGGCCACCAAGGGGTCAACCCCTGCCCCCTTCTCTCTCTCTCTCTCCGGCTCATGTTACCGTCTCGTACATAGACACACACACACACACACACACACACACAACACACATACAATACATACACACACACACAGACACACACACACATACACACACACACACACACACACACTCACACTACCCCCCTCCTCCCCCACCGACTCCTACTCTAGAAAAATACAATCACCAATTATGTACTGTTTCCCCTTGGGGGGAGGGGAGGGGAAGGGAAGAGGGGAGGGGGGTGGGGGTGTTGTAGGGAAGTTGACTGCCGCTACATCAACTATTCAACCCATCAACTTCCCCCCACCCCCCCCCCCCCCTCTCCTTGACATTTCCCCCGTGGAGGGGCTGACCGGACGCCGTTACAACCCCTCCCCTCGCCCCCCCATACACAACCCCCCCCAAAGGCTGACTGACTGACCCCCTTCCTCCCTCCTCCTCCTTCTGCCGGAGGTCAGAGGTCAAGAGGGGGAAACTTCTGACCACCACCTCCCCCCCACCTTCCCCTCGGCTGACCAGAGGTCGCTCACTAGCCAGCCGACTCCCAGTTAAGATAATATGGTGGGTGGAAATGTACCGGATGCTGGCGACAACACGACGGTACGACCCATGAACAACGGCGGTACGACCCTTGAGCAACGACGGTACGGCGACCCTTCGAGCACGACGGTACGACCCTGAGCGTCGTGCTCAAGGGTCGTCGTACCGTCGTCTTCAAAGGAGGGGAGTGGAGGAGGGAGATAGATACCCGAATCCCACCTTCGAACCCCTGAACACATACATACCGCCGACCCTAACCCCACATCGCCACTCACCATCGCAGCAACTGATGACAGACTCATCATATATATATATATATATATATATATATATATATATATATATATATATATATATATATATATATATATATATATATATAGTTTTTGTCTAATTACTTTTGATTACAAATAATTACTCATCCAAGTCTACATGTACAGCCGACACGGCATTACAGTAATCATCAGTAATCACTCACAGGACACACATGAAGACCGGGAAAACATGCCATCCTGATTCCTCTCTCTCTCTCTCTCTCTCTCTCTCTCTCTCTCTCTCTCTCTCTCTCTCTCTCTCTCTCTCTCTCTCTCTTTCTAAGTCCCCTCTTCTCTCTCTCTCTCCCCCCCCGCCCCTCCTCTCCCCTTCGACCATCACTGACCGACACATCCCCACCAAACCCAACCCCTCCCCCCCCGTGTGTGTGTGTGCGCGCGCGCGCGAGCGCGTCTCTCCCTTCAACACCCTAAATTCCCCTGTACCACCCACGCTTCCCTCTCCCTACGTCCGCCCTCATCCCCTCCCCCCACCCGAGGGGTACGGAGGGGAAAAGAGGGGAGTGAGCGAGAGCGAGAGAGAGAGAGAGAGAGAGAGAGAGAGAGAGAGAGAGAGAGAGAGAGAGAGAGAGACCACTGGGCAGCGGTGATAAGCCCTTCTCCTCTCCCCAGTGTGCACATGGCCAGAACTCCCCTCCCCCAGCTACAGTCAGGAGGGGAGAGAGACACGGGTCCCGGGGCAGGCTGGAGTGCAGGGGGTTTGAGGGGAAAGACCTATTTTTTTTTCCCTCTCTCTTGGGTAAATTTCGCAAAAATCGAGTGAAAATACGTGAAGTTTTAGGGAATAATGCAATGAGGCCCAGCTGAATGGAAAGATCAGTCACAGGGAAATAATTGGATGGCCAGGCTAAATGCAGCGGCTAGGGGCCCCGCCCCTGGCCGCTGGACACAGGGAAAATGTTTGGGGGGAATGTTGAGAAAAAATGTTTGGGGAGGAGGGGGGGAATCTTTTTTTTTTTTTTTTTTTAAAGGGGAAGTGTTTTGGGTAAATACTCAAGGGAAGAATGTTTGGGGAAATTTAAGGGAAATGTTGGAATGGTGGGGAAAAATGCTGGAGTTATTTTTGGAGAACATTAAGGGAGAAAATAATGACTACAACTTTGGGAAATGTTGGGAGAGTATTTGGAAAATGTTCTGGATGAAGTGAAGAATGTTCAAGAAATAGACTTTCGCGGCTAAAGGGGAATATAACCTTTAGGCAAAATCACAAAAATGTTCACAATTGATATAAAATATCTACAAATAGGAGACAGATGTATTACAATTACGAAAAAAATGTCCCCACCTAAAGGATGCACTCCACGCAGGAGCCGGGAAGGTGAGTTTTCACTTGTGGTTTAACTTCAAGCTAGCGAAATCCTAAAACACACACACACACACACACACACACACACACACACACACACACACACATATATATATATATATATATATATATATATATATATATATATATATATATATAGTCATTGTCCTTTCTAAGGAAGCTGGTTATTAACAGTTATACCACGTGAAACGGGAGATAACTCTAGATGTTAAATTACCGTAAATCAACATGTTTATGATTAGGCGTTGATTAGAATCTTCCTCGAGAACAGCTGGGCGGTAGTTAGCTTGTACGACCACATCACCAATGACAGGCACTAATGAGTTGTCTTAGACCTAATCACTAGCGTGTGTGATCTTAGACCTAATCACAAGCGTGTGTGATCTTAGACCTAACCACTAGCGTGTGTTATCATAGTCCTAATCACTAGCGTGTGTGATCTTAGACCTAATCACTAGCGTGTGTGATCTTAGACCTAATCACAAGCGTGTGTGATCTTAGACCTAATCACTAGCGTGTGTGATCTTAGACCTAATCACTAGCGTGTGTGATCTTAGACCTAATCACTAGCGTGTGTGATCTTAGACCTAATCACTAGCGTGTGTGATCTTAGACCTAATCACTAGCGTGTGTGATCTTAGACCTAATCACTAGCGTGTGTGATCTTAGACCTAATCACAAGCGTGTGTGATCTTAGACCTAATCACTAGGGTGTGTTATCACAGTCCTAATCACTAGCGTGTGTTATCATAGTCCTAATCACTAGCGTGTGTTATCATAGTCCTAATCACTAGCGTGTGTTAGCGTACTCCTAATCACTAGCGTGTGTGATCTTAGTCCTAATTATTAGCGTGTGTTATCTTAGGCCCAAACGATTAAAAAAGAAGTTATAAAACAGAAATTCTATCAAGTACATCGCGATATGTTATCACAAGGGAGGGGGGGAGGGAGGAAAGGGGGGGTTAGGGGGTTTGGAATGCCAATCTTTGAGATATTCAGCTCAAAATATAAATGTCAGAGGGTAATTAACCACATACTTTGTGGGTTATGATCTAATATTCAATTACGGAAGGCCCCCCCCAATTTTTTTCTTTCCCAGGCTTAATTACGAAGGCGTCAGAGCCCACAAAAAGACCAGTGTGTGTGTGTGTGTGTGTGTGTGTGTGTGTGTGTGTGTGTGTGTGTGTGTGTGTAGTGCTGGTGCAGGTGGGGTTGTGCACGTGGGCAGAGGTGGGTAGGTTCGAGTGGGTGAGCTGTGGGGAGGAGGTAAAGAGGAAGGCGAAAATGAAAATCATGAGGCAAGAATTGAAAAAAAAAAAGGGGAAAAAAATTGAAATCTTCGGATAATATTGTTTTTCATGGCATTTCTCCCGTTGATCACGGAACCCAAGTGACTAGAGGAGGGCTGGCCAATCAGGCAGCCAGCCGCCAGGCACCCAATCAAGAGGTGGGCATGGGAGAGGTCAGCCAATCAGAGGCGAGCCTACTGTTGGCGAACCAATCAGAAGTGGGTTTGAGAGAGAAACGCCAATCAAAGGTGACCCCAGCGCTGAAGAACCAATGAGAAGTGGGCATGAGAGATTACAACCAATCAGAGGTGGGCATGGGAGATAACAACCAATCAGAGTTGACCCTAGCCCTGAAGAACCAAACAGAGATGAGCATGGCAGAAGACAACCAACCAATCACAGGTCATCACGGGGGTGGAAACAGCCAATAGCGAGTCAGTATCAAACAAATTTAACCTGGGTTCATCAGCTGATGGAACAAATGAACAGATAAACTGCAACAAATGAACAACAAAAAATAAACAACAAAAACACAGGCTAAGAACACAAGTAAGTCCCACACGTACACACACACACACACACAAAATACCGACATGAGTGTTTTAAAAAAAACGTTATGTACGCCTTTTATACCGTCATATATGTATCTTATATCAACGTTAATCACTTCATATACATTCATATATGTTTTTCAGCGGTTTATTTATCAATTCTCTATTATATAGACGTGCACTGGCTCATCATATGTACGTTTTTATATCAACGTTTGAGCACTGATAATGACCGATGTATGTGTTCTGATATATATATATATATATATATATATATATATATATATATATATATATATATATATATATATAGGGGGATAGGGGAGATAGAATACTCCCCACGTATTCCCTGCGTGTCGTAGAAGGCGACTAAAAGGGGAGGGAGCGGGGGGCTGGAAATCCTCCCCCCCCTTTTTTTTTTTTTTTTTTAATTTTCCAAAAGAAGGAACAGAGAAGGGGGCCAGGTGAGGATATTCCCTCAGAGGCCCAGTCCTCTGTTCTTAACGCTACCTTGCTAATGCGGGAAATGGCGAACAGTTTGAAAGAAAAAAAAAGGTATATATATATATATATATATATATATATATATATATATATATATATATATATATATATAGTTTACATGAATGTATATGCTGTGTGTGTGTGTGTGTGTGTGTGTGTGTGTGTGTGTGTGTGTGTGTGCGTAAGTATATATGTGCGTTCACATGGGGACATGTGTGTAGTGGTGGGGGAGGAGTAGGGGGAGGACCCAATCATCGCTGACCAATCCCTTCCGAGTCACTTCCCAATCTAATGAATAGTAACGGAGGAGGAAGAGGAAGAGGAGGGGCGAAAGGATCAGTAGAAGAAGAAGAAGAAGAAGAAGAAGAAGAGAAGAAGAAGAAGAAGGGTGGAGATAGAGGATAAGAAAGACGAGAGAGAGAGAGAGAGAGAGAGAGAGAGAGAGAGAGAGAGAGAGAGAGAGAGAGAGAGAGAGAGAGAGAGGACAGACAGATGGAACAGAGGAGAAAAGGAACAGAAAAGAGAGGGAAAGGTAAATCTCTACTCTCTCTCTCTCTCTACTTCCATCGTTCCAATTCTCTCTCTCTCTCTCTCTCTCTCTCTCTCTCTCTCTCTCTCTCTCTCTCTCTCTCTCTCTCTCCCTCCCCTTAGGTCAAAGAGATCAAAGGTAACGCCCAGAGGTCGCGGGAGAGTGACCACCCCCCCACCCACTCCCCTTCCCAATTCCCCCCTTCCCCTTAGCAGCTTACCCTCCCCTCCCTCCCCTCTCCCCCACTGCCGCAGGGAACTACGCCCCTGACCACCCCAAATGAAATTTACCCCCCCCCAACTCCCCTCCTTTCCCCTCCTCTCCCACCACGCACAGATGACCACCACGACAACCACGACAGACGGACCCCATCTCCCCCCTTCCCCTCCCAACGAGACGACCGCTCTTATCTGCAAGGACCACGACCGAAGCATCTGAAACGACCACACGACACGACCAAAGGACACGACCATACGACACGACCACACAACACGACCATACGACACGACCACACGTCGACAAGACGACTTACTCGTCTCCTCGACCGCTCAAGTATCTCCATCCGAAAACGACCAGACGACGCGAACGTCTCTAAACGACCAACAACGACCCGCCACAGTCCCTAAATCTCTCCTGCTGCATATGAGACCTAAACCACGACCATCGTACGACGACCTGTGGGCCACAAAGGTCGTGCGTTCATCCGCTCTACACTTGTGATGCTCTTAAGAACCGTCGCTCAGGTCAAAGGTCAGGCTATGAAGTCGACGGGTCGTACCTCCATACTCAAGGGTCGTACCGTCGTGCTCAAGGGTCGTCATGTCGTTCTTAAGAGTCGCACCGTCGTACTCAAGGGTAGCAATGTGGTGCTCAAGGGTCGTACCGTCGCGCTCATGGTTAGTACCGTTGTGCTCAAGGGTCGCATTGTCGTGTTCAAGGGTCGTACAGTCGTGCTCAAGGGTCGTAACGTGGTACTCAAAGGTCGTACAGTCGTACTCAAGAGGTTAATTCGAATCACCCACAGTACACGACTGGAGACAATGACGCGGGAAACGGCGATCAAGTGTAACAAATGATAAATAAAATAAAATACATATGTAGTACACGCACACAACACATTATGTATATATATATATATATATATATATATATATATATATATATATATATATATATCTTCGTGAGGCGTCGTTCTAATGAATGGTTAAGCCAGCTCTAGCAGACAGCACAGCCCTGCACTGTACGTGATCCTGATCACAACATGGAAATGATGAACATCAGACGAATGAACACGGTGAATTGTGGGTGAACATTCTTATCCCTCCCCCACCCCACCACCACCCACCCCTCCTGGCACACATGACTGTGTGTATCATCTCTCTCTCTCTCTCTCTCTCTCTCTCTCTCTCTCTCTCTCTCTCTCTCTCTCTCTCTCTCTCTCTCTCTCCCCACAAAACCATGGCAGTGGCGTCCATTCTATTTCTTATTTTCTCGTGGCAACAAGTTCAAGACATACACATCGTATGGGTCGGAAATCCAGGTCACATACATAGACCTGCCAGCACACACACACACACACAAACACACACACACACACACACACATACACATACACACACACACATACATACACACACTGACTCTATAGACTGGGTCAGCCCCTACTGTATAGGGTAAGACCTACTGCAGTCCCTATTGTATAGAGCAGCCCCTACTGTATTGGACAGCTCTTACTGTATAGGGCAGTCCATATTGTATGGGTCAGCCACTACAGTACCGGGTAAGCCCCTATTGTATGGGGGTAGCTCCTACTGTATGGGGATGCCCCTAGTGTATGGGGGCGGTCCCCTACTGTATAGGGTAACCCTTATTGTATGATGCATACCATGTTCTACGACCTCTCAGAACACAATGGTACGAGCACTCAAGAGTACGACGGTACGACCATTTCCAGCACGACGGTACGACCATTCCCAGCACGACGGTACGACGTCTTGAGCACGACCTCTCTGGCAAGGCTCCACGACCTTTGGCTATGACAGACTGATCATTAACCTGACTCTTAACGACCAGGTCAAAGATCAGGTCAATACACCCTCGGGTCGTACCGTACTTCAGGCCATTAAACCTTCGGGTCGTACCGTCGTGCTCAAGGGTTTTCTATACCTATACCATTTATCAAATATTCAAATTAATTAAACAAAAATGCCACAATAATTGAGGATACATCCTTTTGCCAAACTAAAAAGGTGAAAAAAAATATATATATATATATAATCCTATGGTTAATTAAATGTAATCTCAAATTTCCTAGTATGTAATTCTTTGGAATGAGGCTCAATAATTCTACAGAATAAATGGTAAAGATAATTAACACATATACTGATTAGCCCAGCCGTAATTCAGCACGAAATTACGAAACTAATTAATTATCCCAAAATTTCATATCGAATTTTCTTTTTCTTCCACCACCAAAGAAAACGGTGACGAGTAAACACAATCAATTTCCCTTCGTTCAATTAGAAACAAAAACAATGATTACATTGCAGATTAGACTCTCTCGATGTAACGGGAGCGGACCCGAAAATACGATATATCCGGGGCGACTCATTCCACGGGGCAATTCCTAAAAATAAATGAAAAGGAGAGCGACAAAGGGAAGATAAACAGCGATTAATTCTATCTGCAAAATGTTGATAACACTGTGTCAACACAGACCGGACCCCCCCCCCCCCCCCCCCGGGGGTGTGAGGGAGAGAAATAGCTGCTAGTTGACCCATTTCAATACATTAATCTACCCACAATCTACTCGAATACACCCCTACATATAATACATTTCTGTCATCTACATCATATGAACATGGATTTGCGTATCTCGGAATGGGTGATTATGGTGGACGAAGGCGAGATAATAAATGGCGGATGTAAATCCCTAATCGGCAGCCCCCCGCCCGACCAACCTGCTCTTACATGGACAAGGGACAAAACGATGACAAAAAAAAAAGAGAAAAAAAAAAAAACGGGAAATAGAAAACCAGAGTACACGAGGGTGTGGGTGGGGGGTGAGGGTGGAGGGAATGGGCGATAAAGAGAATAAAAAGGGGCTTAGCGCTATGCGGGGGTGGACGAGGGGAAAAGATGCCACGCCGGGTTTAGGGAAACGAGGGGAGGAGAATGGGCAGCCAGCCCCCCTCCACCCACACCCCTCAAACCCGGTGGCGGCTACGCGGCTTTTAGGAGGGGAGGGGGAGGGGAGAGGGAGGGGAGAGGAGGGGAGGGGGGCGGGGGCGTGTGTCTGCCATTTGTTAAGCGAAAAAGGACGAAATGACGTCACGGGGACACTATAGTAAATGTGCAACTAAGTGACTTTATCAATTATTATAACGCAGAAATGGTGAGAGTGACGAAACATTGTGAAAAACTGATTATTCCGTATCGTATATATATATATATATATATATATATATATATATATATATATATATATATATATATATATATATATATATATATATATATATATACATATATATATATATATATATCCTTCGCAAAACACCATATCTTTAATTTCTAAGGTGTGTGTGTGTGTGTGTGTGTGTGTGTGAGAGAGAGAGAGAGAGAGAGAGAGAGAGAGAGGACCAGTCAGGTCTACACCCTAAAAAAAAATGTAATTCATGTTACTTTCTGAATTACTTTTGAAAATCCTGTTTCAACCACGACGGTACGACCCCTTGAGTACGACCGGCGGGCCTTTGACTTGACGGGTCGTGTCACAGACCAGGCCATCACGGTCTAAGAGTCGTACCGTCGTGCTCAAGGGTCGTACCGTCGTGCTCAAGGGTCGCACCGTATTGCTCAAGGGTCGTAATAATGTCGTGCTCAAGGGTCGTAATACCGTCGTGCACAAGGGTCGTAAAAACGTCGTGCTCAAGGGTCGTACCGTCATGCTCAAGGGTCGTACCGTCGTGCTCAAGAGTCGCACCATCGTGCTCAAGGGTCGTACCGTCGTGCTCAAGGGTCGTACCGTCGTGCTCAAGGGTCGTATCAGCGAGCTCAGTGGGAAGGGAAGGAGTTGAAAACTACCCCATCCCCTTTTTTCAAAAAAAAGAAATCGTCACACTCCCTTGCGGTAGTTAGCCATCACCGCTGACTACCTCGTTACAACCCGCAGGGCAATTAGAGTCAACAGGGAATCACCCAACATACAGTTCAGGCCCCCCCCTTAACCCCTCAACCATCGGAGGGCTTTAGCGAGCGGACGTAACGACCCAGCGGCGACGCCTCAAAACAGCCAGCTTATCCACCCTTAACTACCCTACCAGGACGCAGATTGCCCCGCTAACAAGAAAACCCCTCAGAAAACGCGAGGCAGTTAGCCATCAGCGGTAAGTACCCCGTAACAGCCGTGGGGCAGTTAGGTAGGCGCGGCCAAACGCATCCATCTCTCCCCGTCTGGTGTCGGGGGCTACATGCGTTGGCACACGTCGGTATAAATTATTCCCTCTCTCTCCCCAGGTCGGGGAGAGGGGAGAGGGGAGAGAGGGGAGAGGTCTCGTTGTACCCCTCCAAGGCCCGTAGTTCCACATACCACTAGGGGAAGGGGGATACACACACACACACACACACACACATACACACACCACCACCACGGGGGAGGATGAAGTGGGGGGGCCTTCAGGGCCCGCTTTTTTGGGGGGGATCAATAGTCTGTTTATCTTGAACATTGGGGGGTAGGGAGGAGGTGGTTTGAAAATGGCTCCAAGAAGGGGGCTCTCCACCCCCCCACACTGTGGCTGGTGTTTGGAATTAAGTGTGTTGTGGGTTGTAGCGAGGGGGGGGGGGGGTGAGGAGGAGGAGGAGGAGGAGGAGGGATGGGATGGATGGGAACGGCAACACCAAATCGCCTCCTCTCTCTCTCTCTCTCTCTCTCTCTCTCTCTCTCTCTCTCTCTCTCTCCCTCCTTCCCCCCACCCCTCACCACCACCTCGCACCAGCGACAGGACCATAAAAAGCAGGGGGAAGGGGGGCGGGCGAGGGGGCGCGACAGCAGCCCCACCCCCGCATCCCTGATTATTATTTATTAAGGCGACGTCAACTGCACACAACAAAAGGGGGAGGAGGGGGGGGCGGGGGGGGGGAGTAGGAGGAGGAATTACGCACGAGACGGGCGAAGGCCTCCCACCTCCACCTCGGCCACACCCCCGTCTCACTGAACCACCCGTCTCTAACCACCTAATTACCGGGATCAGACCCCCTTCAAAGAGCCAGGCTAATGAGGATTTCCATCTAATGTACGATCCGAACCCATCCCCACGTACGTCGATAACCCCCCCCCCCCCACACATGAAATCAACCCCTCCTCTTCTTCTTCTTCTTCCATCTCCGACAGAGGATAGTGAGGAGGAGGGGATCCCCCGACAGAGGATAGTGAGGAGGAGGGGGCCCCCCGACAGAGGATAGTGAGGAGGAGGGGGCCCCCCGACAGAGGATAGTGAGGAGGTGGGGGCCCCCGACAGAGGATAGTGAGGAGGAGAGGGGCCCTCCCCCCCCGACAGATGATGGTGAAGGGGGACACGTGGACGTGTCCGTGTCCGTCGCACACCCCAGGCGACCTTAACTGGGAAATCGCCCAGGGAGGGAGCAAACCCGTGGGCGTGGGTGGGCGGTAATCCCTCCTTTAAAGGGTGGGGGGGGACCCTTCCCTCCGCCCCCCCCCCGGATAAAATCGCGTAATCGCACCATAATTCCCAGACCTGACTTTTTATCTAATGGCCAATTTTACGGAACTACTCAATGAGCGGATCGCCCTAACAACCAACCTCCTCCTCCCCCCACCCCCCGTAGGATTTCCCATAGCCACCCACCCGTCCATGCAGCGGCCCGTCTCTCTCTCTCTCTCTCTCTCTCTCTCTCTCTCTCTCTCTCTCTCTCTCTCTCTCTCTCTCTCTCTCTCTCTCTCCTTTTCCGTCTCTCTTCATATTTCCCGTCTGTCCGTCCGTTCGCTCGGCTGTCTATCCGTCTCCCTCTATTTCTGTCCCTCTCTCTCCATTCTTCCCGTCCGTCCGTCTGTCTATCCGTTTTCCTGTACGTCCGTCCGTCTTCACGGCGTCTACGCCCCCGTCTTTATCGCCGCCCTACGTGTCCGTCTCTACGTCTGTCCGACGGGAGAATCAGGGGGCATCCCGCACTCCAGGCGGAGGAGGAGTCCTGAAACACTAGGAGCCAAGGTGACGAGAGAGAGAGAGAGAGAGAGAGAGAGAGAGAGAGAGAGAGAGAGAGAGAGAGAGAGAGAGTGGAGGGGTCGTGGGGTCAGCACCCCACCATCTGTCCGGCAGTAAGGTCTCTCTTTCACCCGTCGGCCATGCAGGTTGCCAGAGTGCGTAAATGCATATATATATATATATATATATATATATATATATATATATATATATATATATATATATATATATATATATACACATATATATATATATATATATGCGTAGTGAAATATCTACTGCGTTCTATGTAATCTCCATCTGAGGAAAGAGAACATTTTCCTTCTATTTTCTCAATTAGACATAGAAGGAAAACAAAGAAAGAAAAAATGTTGGTTTAAATCAAAGACAATTGAAAATTCTGTTAAATTCTTTTCTCTTTCCAATTTACTACAATGACTACGCACATCAACTCGAGGTATTCTGATTGACTTCAAATTCAAATTCAAATATTTCTAAGTCGCCTAATACCGGTCGCACGCACCGTTAGTGTCCAGAGATTCTAATTAAGATGCAAACATGATATTAATTTGAATATCAAGATGTAACAACTGTAGGCTCGACTCTTTAAGCACGACGGTACGACCCTTGGGCACGACGATACGACCCTTGAACACGACGGTACGACCCTTGAGCACGACGATACGACCACTGATCACGACTGTACGACCCTTGAGCACGACAGTGCGATATCTGAGTACGACGGCATGACATTTGAGCACGACGACACCAAAGCTGAACACGACAGTACGACACTTGGCCACGACGGTGCGATCACTGACAGCGGTGGTACGACACTTGAGCACAATAGTTCGAATCCCTAATGCGCCGGTACGACCCTTGGGGGTATGATCACCCTGACCCTTGACCTGACCCTTAACGTTCAGGTCAACGACCCGACCACCAAACCCAAGGGTCGTTCCTACATCCTCATGGGTCGTACCGTCGTGCTCAACGGCCGCGCCTACGTGCTTAAGGGTCGTACTCCGTGCTCATGGGGGGGTCGCACCATCGTACTCACAGGGGGTCGTACCTCCCTGCTCACTGGGATCGTATCTTTGCACTCAAGGGTCGTACCATCGTCCTCATCGGGGGGTCGTACCTCTGCGTGCGGTAGTTGGGGGTCGTTATACTATCGCACACCCTCCCCCCTCATTCCCCAACTGCCTTACGACAGGGTATTATCGCCTCATCAAAATTAACCCCGTAACTCAAAACAAAATCGTAACTAGCCAGACGTAATGCAGGAAGCGGATAATTCATTTAATGCCTCCCACCTCCTGACTCCAAGCAAGCACTGGCGAGGCACGATAATTAATAAATGGGAGGAGGGGGGGGGGGAAATAAATGAAAAAAATGACGATTGTGGAAAGGTATTCGAAGGTGAGCCAGACTACCACTGGCTTCGGAAACGAGGCTGAAACTGGGTGCGAAGCGGAGTGGAAACTTTCACACACAGTGTGCGAATTAATGTGAAACTCACAGACCACGGGTAAAGGAGACTTTACACAGTGTGGGACTTAATTTGAAACTGACAGACCACTGGAAAATGAAACTCTTACACACAGTGTGGCACTTAATTTGAAACTGACAGAACACTGGGAAATGAAACTCTTACACACAGTGTGGGAATTCATATGAAACACACATACCACTGGTAAAAACAGCCACTGAAACTATAACGTAACGGTGAAACTACACAAGTTATGAACTGCTATTGAAACTTGAGGTGATGAAGACGAAAGTGGAAACTGAAATATGAAAGCGAGTGTGACACCACGAAATCTTTCCTGAAACTGAAACTGGGTTAAAATGAATAAAAAAAAACTCCAGAAACTGAAACTGGGTTAAAAACTGAAACTGAAACATGAAAGTGAGCGAAGATGAGGAAAAGGAGAAACAGAAAATGAAGCAGAGAAAAATGGTATTTTGGAAATCACGAATGACGTGAAATTTAAGAAATTTAATAATTTCTTTTTTCTTACAACCCAGGAGCTTGTAAAATGTAAATTGTGTAAATGTGTATAGAGGAAGGTGACGAGAAATGCCCCAAGGGCTATGTGTAAGTAACTTACATAAAACTACACATAAAGCTTAGGGACTTACACAGGTTCATAATATGTACCTACACAAGACTACACACACTGAATTGGCCCTGCCCATTCTGGATAACAACCATCGCTTAGTTATAACAACTACAACAACAACAACAATAACAACAACACTACCAAGAAGTCCTTAGTGTTGTGACGTCATCTGGAAATATAGTCAGTGGGAGATTATATTCAGTGGTTACGGTGTCAAATATAACTATTGGACTCACATGTAACTCACAACCAGAACTCAGGTTGTGAGCTCAGGTTTAGTGAAAAGAACTACACACAGAGGTTGTCACACACACACACACACACAGACACACACACACACACACACACATAGACACAGACACACACATCCGACCCGTGCCAATAATGGCACACAGAGAACGAGCCATCACTGGCAAAGGGGCTGTGCCAGGCACGGGCCTGGTGAAGTTTTACACAGACACACAGACACACACACAGGAGGGAACACAGACACGCGTTCGAGTGTGCTTGTATGCACCCCCCCTCCTCCCCCCAGGTACCCTTAATCAATATGCTGCCATCACTATGAACACTTTGCAGCCAAACTTACAAATGCCATCCAGTTTTCATATATTTCGAATGTCGTCATCTTTGTACGGCTAGAATGTGTATATCTTGAATGGGGGGGAAAAATTGTGTATATAATGAGTTACTTGTGTTGTGTGGGGGGAGAGAGCTCTCTACACTCGTGGGGGACGCATATCTTGTACCATGTTTATCATAATACATTTCAATACATTTAATACATCTACTTGCATATGTGTATGTATATATTATATATATATATATATATATATATATATATATATATATATATATATATATATATATATATATATATATAGTGTGTGTGTGTGTGTATAGAGGTTGGTGTGTGGGGTCAGTGGGCGTGGGGGCTGTGGATGAGGTTTGAGGTGGGGGGGGGGATGGATGGGTGTGTTGGTGGTGGTGGAGGGGGGTTGATGGGGAGGGAGGGAGGGAGGGAGAGAGAGAGAGAGAGAGAGAGAGAGAGAGAGAGAGAGAGAGAGAGAGAGAGAGAGAGAGAGAGAGAGAGAGAGAGAGAGAGAGAGAGAGGCCATCACCCAACCACGTCAGCAGGGATGACCTCTGCTTTCCATCACCGGTTACTGCCTTCCTCCTGCTTTCCCCCCCTACAACCCCTCACCCTCATCCTCCTCCCCCACCCCGCCGGTCCATCTCCCCCTTCTCCCCTCTCATCGGCCACTCACACACACACACACACATACACTCTCCCTGGCCCTCTCAGAGCAGCAGTACTCACCTCTCCTCTTCTTCGCCTGTCAGTCTATATATCTCTCTCACTTCGTCTTGTGCACTCCCATTCCTTCCCTTCTTCTCTCCGCTGCTCCCTCCCAGTGTCGTACACTAACACAATGATGCTCAGTTATTCACAGTCAGACTACATTATGCATGTTTAAAAAGACAGACGGAGAACAGAAACCAGAGCAGATAACGGTTAATCAAGAAGGAAAGATGATTACCGTTGCACCGTTACAACAGACATAACAGGAGGACTGATCAAAACACACACACACACACACACATTGGTAAAGTCATAGTCTCAGAAATTAATATACAAGAGGAAGAACTGAATATGCTTTCTAAAATGAGGAAAAAATAATATATATATATATATATATATATATATATATATATATATATATATATATATATATATATATATATATATATAATTCATGAAAGAGATAAAACAATGATGCTAATTACCTTTTGCATGGGGGTACGACCCCCAGAGCACGATGTTACGACCCTCTCAGCACGACGGTACGACTCTTGGGTATGGTGGCCTATAACCTTTGATCTGTGCTTTCAGTGTCGGGTCAGAGGCCGAGGCTATCACACCCGAGGGTCGTAACGTCGTGTTCAAGGGTCGTACCGTCGTGTTGAAGGGTCGTACCATCGTGCCTAAGGGTCGTGCCCAAGGGTTGTACCCATCATGTTCAAGGGTCGTACCCGTCGTGTTCAAGGGTCGTAACGTCGTGTTCAAGGGTCGTAACGTCGTGTTCAAGGGTCGTACCGTCGTGTTCAAGGGTCGTACCCGTTGTGTTCAAATGTCGTACCTTCGTGCTCTTAAAAGAACACACCCGCTTCCGGTTTTCTACAATCGCAACGGACAACGAAGACATTTTCTCTGGGCGTAGATTCCATCTTTCCATCAACACTTTGGCATCTTTTTAAGGAAAAAAGATGAACTAAATGTTGACCCAAAAGGGAAGATAATCACTGTTTGGTCGGGGAACGACACGTGATACGCTACAGCGCCACAGCGGTGGCCCCGGGAACTACCTGCGGTTGCCCACCCACCCCCCTCAACCGTCACCGGGATTTGAATGCGGTCAACGGTCGGGTCACGGCCAAGATGGCGACGCGGGAGAGGGGAGAGAGGGGAGGATGGGAGAGGGGGGAGAAGCGGGGAGAATAAATAATAAACGATAAATACGGAAAACGATTAAACTAAAGATGAAAAAATAAAATTTGGCTTGACCTTCTGGTCGCTATACCCCCCCCCTCCCTTTATCCACCTCCCCTCTTCTCCCCTCCCCCTCCTTCAAACCCCGCCCCCCCAACCCACCCTCGACCTCCCCCTTCACGGTCTAAGAGGGGGTCAGTCACCGTTGGTCATCTGAGGTCAGAGAGAGAGAGAGAGAGAGAGAAGAGAGAGAGAGAGAGAGAGAGAGAGAGAGAGAGAGAGAGAGAGAGAGAGAGAGTGTGTGTGTGTGTGTGTACTCTTGCGGTGCCAAGAACTGGCAGGGTTCGAAACGGGATTCGAGTGAGGAATAATATGAAGATGGAGAGTTGCCCCCTTCCCCCCCACACGAGTGTACACTCCCTTGTTTTGGACAATCACATGTTTACCAAATGGCGTCCTAGCTTCGTCTCTTCGATGTACATCAACTCTTGTGTCTCCCCTGATGATGTGATTATTACACGAAAGTGCACTTGGGAACTTTTCGTGTTTCATTTTCCCCGTGGACTCATAGGAATATATATATATATATATATATATATATATATATATATATATATATATATATATATATATATATATATATATATATATATATACGTACCTTTAAGCCCAGAAAATCACCGAACGATAATGATATCTTATAAATTACCTCCTCCCACACATCCCCCCCTTCCTTCATCACCACTACACCAGGTGACGCCAAATTTTCCCCATTTACAAGGCGTTTACAGTCTTGTTTACCGGGCCAGCTTGGGGAAAACGCTAGTGTGTGTGTGTGTGTGTGTGTGTGTGTGTGTGTGTGTGTGTGTGTGAACCGTGGTCACGAGAGAGAGTTGATGATTCTGAGACGGCAAATCCCTAACCGATGCTCAAATAATAAGTCGAGCCCAGATCTTGTGGGGGTGAGCCATCCAAAAAGCCACTCTAAAGCACTCTATACCTTTGTTTTTTTCCTTTTCCCCTTAAGAGAAATAGGATACTACATGAATCACCTTCGTATCCAATCGTAAGACATTTTCTTTCCCTAAAATTGGACTGTCATTTAAGGAGCGAGCACCAATTACGGCAGTCATGAGGTCTACCAATTACAGCGGTTGTCATGGGAGGGGAGGACTGGCCAATTGGCCTCGTTATGAGCCTCTGAGAAAACTACCTGTTCACCGGGGAACGAACCCCACGTCACATACACGACAGCTTCTCGTTCGTGGGGTCTCCGTGGCCAATGCACGAATCTATGACGGCTTCTCGTTCGTGGGGTTTCCGTGGCCACTGCACGAATCTGTCGGTCTTCAACTCGGCCCCTTGACCCAGACGAATTGGGGGGGGGGGGGGTCACGTATGATATATGCTTGAAGAAAACGGGACACGGGTAAACACGCCCAATTCCTGGGTTGTAAAAGGTCTGACTTCAACGGGGCTGACCTGGGTATGATAATACACACTGGTCTTCAACGCGTGTTTGCATCTGGTTTATCCCTCCGCTAACTACTCCCACAACCACAGAACTACAACCTGCTCGCCACACATCTTCTTCAACCACTGTTTCCCCTCCCCCACTCCCCCTGGCGAAGCCCTTCGAAAACGAGAGGCTGTCTCTCTCTCTCTCTCTCTCTCTCTCTCTCTCTCTCTCTCTCTCTCTCTCTCTCTCTCACACACACACACACACACACCACGTCTACAAACATGACGCCAGCACAGCAACACTTTACCTGTGTGTGGTTCAGACTGGGGTCCCCCAGGGCAACACTCACCTGGGGAAGGAAGTGGTAATTAACATCTGGAACTACTGATGACGAAATGAAAAACATAGGTTTGTACAAATGTCAACTTCAAAATTCACATCTTAAGTCTCGAAACAAAACAGAAAAAGATAGGGATTACGACTGTATAATGTCCTGTCATCACCAATATATAATTAGATGGTTTAGAATGATGTAAGTTAAAAATTCATGGCATTATTAACACAAAGGTTGGGCAGCCTCACATTCATACGACACAGAAATACACATAATACATATCAGAACTTATACATAATACATGTTAGAAGTATACAGAGCATTACAAAAAAAGATATCATCTATATATCAATAAGCATTGAATATATTAGTATAACAGTGCATGATTATAGAGAGGAAATACCTATAATATGATAACTGAACTAGGAAGATATGTTAACTTAACATTCCACTAATATTCAACATGGTAACTAGGGCCCGCCCCCTAAAATGTAGTAAATTAACCATACCTCCCCCTAGTAAATAGCAAGGCAACCATAACTCCCCCTAGTAAATAGCAAGGCAACCATAACTCCCCCACCCTCTGGTAAATAGCAAAAGTAACTAGACCACATATCTACACGCAGAGATCCACCTACATATGTAGGACTGGCCTGAGAGTCTATATGTGAAGCCCCTTGACCCACCTCAGGGAATCATTCGATGAGTTAGACAGACAGACAGATAGCTAGATAGACAGATAGATAGATAGCACTGGGGAAGGGGGGGGGGACGAATATGACACAGCAAAGTCTGGTCCTAGCTTCCTAGCCAGCTGAGGAAGTGAATCCGGGGGCCCCTAGCAGTCACCATCACGGAGGACGTGGGCGTCTCACGCCCGTGTTGCGTGCGGGCGTGGGGCCACTGTGGGCAGAGAGAGAGAGAGAGAGAGAGAGAGAGAGAGAGAGAGAGGCCCACGCTGGACGGGTGGGTAGTAGACGGGGCGTGGGTGTGGCGTGGGGCGTCGCACTCGAGCTGAGGGGAGTCCTGGAGGGAGGCGCGATATCCTCCCTAAGGAAGGGTAGGGCAAAGAAGGGAGGAAGCCCTTCGGGGCTTCATGAGGAATGGAGCCTTGAAGGGAGGCTTTGTGCTCCCTTAGGAAGGGCAGCCAGGAAGGGAAGATCCTCGGTGCACCCTGAGGAAGGGAGCAATGAAGGGAGGCTTGATGGGCCTTGGGGAAGGGGTGCCAAGATGTGAGGTCTCTTGGTGTTCCCTTACGAAGGGAGGCCCCTCGGTGCTCCCTGAGGAAGGGAGGCATGAAGGGAGGCCCCTCGGTGCTCCCTGAGGAAGGGAGGCATGAAGGGAGGCCCCTCGGTGCTCCCTGAGGAAGGGAGGGATCGGTAAGACATGGGTGATCGGTCCGGGAAACGACCACTTCTGGGGAGGTTAAGTTACCCACCCTCGTGTCTACATCAACAAACTCCTCCCCAACACCACCCCCACCCCCCCCCCCCCCCCCACCTTCCTCCAACTGTCGCGACGGGCCTCTCCACCACCACCACCACCACCAGCTGCGGGGGGGAGGAGGGGGAGAGGGGTGACTTTCATGGGTCGGGAGGTGGGTGGAGAGGAGGAGTGGAGGAAAAGGACGTGGAAAACAGAATGTAGTGTATGAGAGAGAGAGAGAGAGAGAGAGAGAGAGAGAGAGAGAGAGAGAGAGAGAGAGAGAGAGAGAGAGAGAGAGAGAGAGAGAGACTTAAATAGCCGCCGCGAACCGTAGAGTGCCAACGGCCGACACAGAGTGCCACAGTGGGTCCATAGCCGGACCACAGAGGGTCCATAGCCGGACCACAGAGGGTCCTCCCTGTCGTTAAAGGGTGGGGAGGGGGGGTGGCGTGCCAAATCTTGCGCCATCAACGCGAGCATCGTCTGGGGGCCCACAGGGAAGACTCCCTGACGACCGTAACGACCCAACTACTCGTCTCCGACCTCGGCTTACCCTCCCCTCACCTCCCCAGTAAAGTGGGCCAGTATTGTCGTGTGGCAGATACTACACTGCTGCTCCCCTCCCCAACCACCCAGCACCCCTCCCTCCCTTCTCCTCTCTCTCTCTCTCTCTCTCTCTCTCTCTCTCTCTCTCTCTCTCTCTCTCTCTCTCTCTCAGCCACCCCCCCTACTCTACCGGGCCTTGGCCATAGGCCTACCCCGGAAGTTCCTGCCCAGTGACCAACCCCTCACGCAACCACTCTCACCCCCCCCCCACCTCTCTCTGGGGCTCCTCAACCCCCCTCCTCCCCCCACAACCTCGGTCCAGGGGGAAAACTCCCCAACGGAACAGTTTTGTTTACAGTTTTCCCGCCGCTCTGACATCGACCACTTAAATGTAAGTGTAAATTTCGGTTCCTCTCTCTCTCTCTCTCTCTCTCTCTCTCTCTCTCTCTCTCTCTCTCTCTCTTGTGTTTGTTTTTCCCTAAAAAAATATGTAAAAGATTTTACTCGGTTTGGATGGAGATTAGCCTTTAATTAATGGTATTAACAACAATACTACTTCTACTACTATTACTACTACTACTACTACTACTACTACTACTACTAATAATAATAATAATAATAATAACCACAGCAAGATAATTAGTATCATAGCACATCAGAACGCCATCTTTTTGAGCCTAACACCATTTTAGCACACCCTCGAACTGACCTAGCAAACTTAACACCACTCTAGCACACCCTCGAACTGTCCTAGCAAACTTAACACCAAGCAAACACATAACTGAAGAAATCCTCACACCAGTTAAAAAAAAAATGCGAACACTATCCTGAGAAAAGATAAATAACACAAACTTAGCGCCTTTTAACACCATCATAACACGACCCTTCCCCTCACGTAATCAGACTCGGGATAGTGAAGTGTTATGGGCCTACAAACAGCACACCATAACACCATTCTAACACCGATCCAGCAGCCACTCTGGTGTCCATAAGTGCCCGGAAAAGAAAAGAAAAGAAAAAAAAACGGCAAACGTGACTGCATTTATATTTCCAAAAGCGCCACTCCCGTACCCCATTTTCTGTGGCCGTAAGCCTACACAAAGGGGAGATTTATTTCAGGGTTCGACAGTCGGCTTGTTTCCTTTAATATCCTTAAAGCAGTTGTCTGGTTTAGGCCAGAGAGGGTGTGTGTGTGTGTGTGTGTGTGTGTGTATAAAAAGGTACTTCAGGAATTACGAGCCTAAGAGTTTTTGATTATATATATATATATATATATATATATATATATATATATATATATATATATATATATATATCGAAGTCATTTCTTTATTAGGGGCGATCATACACTGGCGGTTAGCGATCGCAGCTACCACGCAAAAGGTCCCGGGTTCGAATCCTGGCTGTTGGAAGGTATAATGATATATATATATATGTGTTTGGGATGGTGTCCCAAGACTCCCAGCGTTTTATCCCAGGGTGTCCCAAACACAACGTAGATTCACACGCCCTACGTACACAAGGCACAGGTGTAATGGGAAGGGAAGGGAGAGGGGAAAGAGTAGTAGGAAGGGGAGTAGGGGAAGGGGAGAGGGAGAGAGCTCGATTTATAAAGGAACTCAAGACCCCGGGGTCGATTCCCAGTAAGTCGGTCGTGTGTGTGTGTGTGTGTGTGTGTGTGCTCGCACGCGTCTGTCTTTTTGACGCGCCTCTTCACGGCTACGCTCAGTTTACGCGCGTCCGTCTTACTTCTTCGTGTGCGACACCACTTTCTCGCGCCACACACACAGAAGTCAAAATAGCCTACCCCTGGGGTGGGTAGAGGGTGGGTGCGCGAACAATGAGCCCTCTCACACTTGCGCATATTAATCTGGCGACGCGTCCGACGCGTTTTAGCCTCGCCTCCCCTCACCGCAGCCCCCCAAACACCTGAGCGTCCCACCCACGACATTATGACCCCCACTGTGCGCCCTAGCTGAGCATCACACTGTGTCGCAGTTCCCTCCCCTCCCGGCACTGGAGTGGCACCCGGAGAATCGTGAGTGCCCTCCACAAGCCAAGGTAGCGAGACCGAGACCCCCCACCCCACCTCCCCTCCCGGAGATCTCGTCTCGAGAATATCTCGTCCTCGCTTCTCGTCCTCGCCTCCGTCAGTGATCTCTGGGTCGGGTCTCGGCCTCCCTCGGTCTCCGGCCATGCATACCTATTAACACCCTCAGGGCCGCCCTTCCCCCCCAAATCTTATCTCGTCGTATTTACGAGACGAGACTCTTCCCTCCCCTTCCTCTCCCTCACCCCCGTAAACACGGTGCCACACACGGAGTGTTCCAACCCCCCCAGAGAACTTCACGCCCCCAAGCCTTTTGAATAAACACGAGACCAAAACAGTTCTTAATCTCTAGTGGGGTCACGCCTGGCTGATCTTCTCTCTCGCAAGAACTGAAGATAATCTTATCTTTTTTTATCTTCCCCCCCTTCCCCCTCCCCCACCCCTCCCCTTTTATCTTCCCCCCCTCCTCCCCATGTTCTTTTTATCCTCACTGGGGCGAGACGGCACGGGCCCTTTGAGCGCGATGGTTCGACCCTTGGGTCGGGATGTTATCGCACGACGACCCATATATATGGTTCAAGACGGTTACGACCCCTTGAGCACGACGGTACAGCTCTATCGAGAGAGACGGTACGACCATTCAGCAAGTCGGCACGACCATTGAGCACGACGGTACGACCCTTGAGCACGACGGTGCGACCCTTGAGCACGACGGTACGACCCTTGAGCACGACGGTACGACCCTCGACTTCGTTCAACTAGCCTTCAACACAACCCAATAATATATATATATATATATATATATATATATATATATATATATATATATATATATATATATATATATATATATATATATATATATATATGCAAGAACGTTAAAACTGGAAGTAACGATTCAAACGATAAAAAGCACCAGTAATTTTTAGTGATGGGGGAAAAAATCATATAGACGAGGGGGAAAGCCAAAATTATACAGAAGGAAAAAAATGAGTTAAATGTATAGTGAAGACAGAAGCATTTAAATTAAGAGAATCAAAATATACAAGAATTAAAGGGCAAGGAATCATAAACAAATAATGAAACAAATATATGAAAAATACTGCCAAGGAAAAATACCGGAAATGAAAGAAGGGGAAGAGGCAAAAATGAATAGATGAATAAATAAATAAATAAATAAATAAATAATTGAATAATGGTGTGTGTGTATATATAGGAGTTTCTGCCCAACCAACCACCCTTGTTAATCACCATGTGGGCAGGGCCGGCCCTCATCAGCGGCCAGCCCTCATCAGTGCCCAGCCCTCATCAGGGCCCAGCCCTAACCAAGGCACCAGCCCTCATCAAAGACCAGCCCTCATTAGGACCCAGCCCTCATCAGGGGTCAGCCCTAACCAGGGCCCAGCCCTAAGCAAGGCACCAGCCCTCATTAGGGCCCAGCCCTAACCAGGGACCAGCCCTCACCAGGGACCCATTTAACCCCGCCACGTGGCAAACCTAACCTCATCTTGCCCCCTCGCCCTCTCTCACTCTCCCCCCCTCTCCCCGCACTCTCACCTCTCACCAGGCCTACGACTCCTCTCCCTCCAATTTACGGGTTTTAAATCGTCCCTACTGCCCTTAGGTCCGGGTTACACCCCCAGTGTGTCGGGGTGCCAGCGAGGGAGTTGTCTATACATGTCTGATACACACAAGCAGCGAACCCTTTAATGGACAAAGCTAATGGCTAAAGGGCTGTTGGGCTAAAGGGATCAGAGGGCTTTGCATACAAAAAGGGCCATCCGGGCCACTGTCGGACTTCTCTGTAATTATCACTCCCCACCTTTCCTCTTCCCCTCTCCTTCTCTTCCTCCCTCCCCCCTTTCGTCATGCCCCACGTGCCCTTAGACCCTTAAGGGGAGCATGGGGTAACTCCTTCCAGATGGACCCCCCCCCCCCCCCGAGCCTTCGTCTTCACATTTCCCTCTCTCTCTCTCTCTCTCTCTCTCTCTCTCTCTCTCTCTCTCTCTCTTTCTCTCTCTCTCTCTCTCTCTCAACGACAACTACCACTACCCCCCTAACTACTACTACTAACCCCCAAAATCCATGACCTGAAGACAACCATTAACCTTCCATCCGGTCTATTGGGATCTGTCAGAATCTATCGTCTATAGACACAAGTCCATCAAAAACTATAAGCCTCTATGTCAAAAAAAAAAAAGAGGCTTCACAAGTTAAAAATAATTTTCTGTTTAGTGAAGTATATGCTTTTGTTCGAGCGGATAAAAAAAAAATGTATCAAATATATGATAAATCTTATATATATATTTCACGTTTTCTCTGCACGGAAATTGAGGATTTGTTTCTAAAGTAATTTAGTTTTTTGCTGAGAAATCAAAATGGTGTGGTTTTGTAAGTCTTTTTCTTCTGTTCTTTTTTTTCTCATGAAGTGCGTCAGGGAGGTGGTGGGGGCGTGGCGCACGAATGAACACGCACGAAACGAAATTAGCAACTTGAGCACGACGGTGCGACCCTTGAGCACAACGGTACGACTCTTGAGCACGACGGTACGACCCTTGAGCACGACGGTACGACTCTTGAGCACGACGGTACGACCTTTGAGTCTGATGACTTTGCTCTCTGAGCCAAGTCTTTCAGAGGGTCAGGTCAAAGTTCAGACCATCATACCCAAGAGCCGTACCGCCGTCGTGCTCCAGGGGCGCACACCACCATTGCTCAGAGAGTGAACAGACTGTGTTAGTGACGTAATCTGCACACACACACACACACACGCAACACACACACACACACACACACACACACACACACACACACACGTCGAAACAGACATCATAAGACATCCACGCCTTGGACAAAATCTATTTCTATTCCGCATATACCATCATCATGTGCGCGCGCGTGAGAGAGGGAGAAAGAGAGAGAGAGAGAGAGAGAGAGAGAGAGAGAGAGAGAGAGAGAGAGAGAGAGAGAGAGAGAGAGAGAGAGAGAACGTGTTCTCCTCCTCCTGTGTGTCTGTGTTTTCCTCAAAGGCAGAGAGAGAGAGAGAGAGAGAGAGAGAGAGAGAGAGAGAGAGAGAGAGAGAGAGAGAGAGAGAGAGAGAGAGAGAGAGAGGCTTCTTCTGGCCGAGGTCTCGGAGCGTGACGCCCTTCCTCAGCCGAGGTGTGAAGGCTGCCACTGTCTCCAGTGGCACATCGGTGAGAGAAGAGGTGTGGCACCGTGGGGGCGTGAAGATGATGATCACGATGGTGATGGTGAAGATGGTGATGGTGATGATGATGTCAACTTCTCCCTCCCTCCCTACCTCTCCATCTCCCTCCCTCTTCCTCCCTATGCCAGTGGAGTTCATGAAGATAATGGCCACACATGTGACACATGCTGATGTGATCAGTGGCTCTGTGCGATTGCGTGTACCTGCCCTGGCTTCAGGGGGACGACTTTGAAGGGAAGGAGGAGGAGGAGGACGACTACGATCTAAAAGGAGGGGGGTTTTGGTGGTTCCGACTTGAGGGAGGGGGTGGGGGGTTCCGACTTCAGGGGGGTTTCCCCGACGTAAGAAGGCTCCGACTTAAAGGGGGGGGGGGGAGGGTCCGATTTAAGGGGGCGGGGGAAGGGTCGTCCGACTTAAGGGAGGGGTACGACTTAATGGGAGGGGGTCACAACTTAAGGAAAGGGGTATACGACTGAATGGAGTTACGACTTAAGCAAAGGGATACGACGTAAGGGGAGGGGAGGGGTTTTCAACTTCAAGGCTCCCTCCTCCACCCCCTCCCTCCCTTCCCTCCACCGAGGTGTCACAGCTGTACAGTATATAACCACAGATGAAAGACCCTTATAAACTCACACACGGGTTTAACATTATCTTCCTTCAAGATAACAAGTCAATGGAGTTTAACCAGTTTCTTATGGTAAAAACCTGAGGGGGCTTTATATACCCCCACACTATGACCTATCTTGACCTATCTTTTTTTTTTTGGATTTCTTTGCTGTTGTAGTTGTAAGCTGTTCATCTATCTTTATCTATCTTTTTTGGGTTTTGTTGTTGCTGTTGTTGTTGTTGTTGTTGTTGTTGTTGTTGTTGTTGTTGTTGAAGTAACTAAGATAACACTAAGATTATTCCTGGGCGTTATCGTGGCTCGATAAGACTGTTATCGTAACTGCCTGTTATCGCAATTGGCTGTTCCCTCGTCGACTGCAGGGGTGGTTGTTGAAGCAAAGGTCAGAAGCGTTACAACGGGCCCTAATTTGCATACGGAGACGGAATTTTCTTTTTCTATTTTCAGAATATCTATCGTCTAGATATACACAGATAAAGCAACGCAGAGAGGGTGTGGGTGAAGCACACATATACATAGCTATGTAAATTGAGTGTGTGTGTGTGTGTGTGTCTGTGTGTGTGATAGATACAGATAGATAGAGATAGAGGAGATACAAATAGATAGAGAGACAGATAGATAGATAGATAGCTAGAGAGAGAGAGAGAGAGAGAGAGAGAGAGAGAGAGAGAGAGAGAGAGAGAGAGAGAGAGAGAGAGAGAGCCACCTTACACACTTGGCGTAAAGATCTTGGCACATTAATAATAGATACAAGATCTCAATGACACCCTTAACTAACGGCTCGGTTGCCCTTGTCAAAGGGGGCAAGACAATGCCTCCCATTTTCTCTTGTCAAAGCGGGACACAACCTACCTCCCTCCCTTGTCAGTTGGCCACCCGCATTTGTTACTCCACACGCGTTTTCTTTTTTTTTTTTTCGTGTGTGTGTGTGTGTGTGCCATTTTGGAGGTTGTGGGGAGGTTTTGAGTTTCTTGGAGGCGAGGTGCGGTGTGGTGTGGAGCCGTTCATCACAGAGAAGGGTGGGGGATGTGTGGCTGGAGGTCTGGGAGGTGGAATGGGGGAGAAAGAAAGGGGTGGGGGAAATGGGGGGGGTTGGGGGGTGTTGTTTCGAGGGGGGAGGAAGGGGGACAGACAGACAGAACAGACAGATGTGGGAGTATAGAGGGAAGAGCAGAGAGCACAAGACCTGATGGTCTGTGACGAGGTTGTCTCCCTAGGGAATGTAGCCTTTACCAGCAGGCTCTCCTGTACTAGAAACAGGGGGGAGGATAATAAGGGTGATCAGGGAGGGGAGAGAGAGAGAGAGAGAGAGAGAGAGAGAGAGAGAGAGAGAGAGAGAGAGAGAGAGAGAGAGAGAGAGAGAATGTTAGGGAGAGGTTAGGGGTGACGATGTGTGAGTGAGAGCAAGGGGGAAGTCGCCTCTCTCTCTCTCTCTCTCTCTCTCTTACAAACATCCTCTTCTCCATCTCTCTCTCTTTCCCTCTTACACACACACACACACACACACACACACACACACACACACACACACACAAACCCTATCCTCTTCTCCAAGCCCCCCTCCCACTCTCTCTTTCCCTCTTACACACACACACACACACACACACACACAAACCCTATCCTCTTCTCCAAGCCCCCCTCCCACTCTCTCTTTCCCTCTCCCCTCAAACAGGCGCGCCACTTCCCCTCTCACCGGCACTTCCCTTGTCACCTTCCCACAAATTATCTCCTACCTGCTTAAAATACCGTCGAAAAGGGACACCATAAGGTTGAGTCGGCCCCCCTTGCTGAGGCACGTAGCGAGGATATAGAGGGAGGGAGGGAGGGAGGGAGGAAGGGAGGGAGAGAGGGAGGGAGGGAGAGAGAGAGAGAGAGAGAGAGAGAGAGAGAGAGAGAGAGAGAGAGAGAGAGAGAGAGAGAGAGAGTCTGGCTGAAAACCTGGCCAAGCGCGTAGCGTCCACCAGGGTGGGTGGGGGGAGGATAACACAACACTGAGTCACGAAGAACCAGTTGTATGAGAGTACTATACGCGTCAAGTGTTGTAAATGTGGGACGGAGAGGTTGTGAGATGATGGGTAAAGCTTAAGCCAGCAGCCCCACGTGTGGGTCAGGCAGAGATAATAACAACAATAACAATATTGGTAATAATAATAACAATAATAATAATAATAATAATAATAATAATAATAATAATAATAGTAGTAGTAGTAGTGGTAATAATAATAATGATAATAACAGTAATATTACTATTACTACTACTACTGTTACTACTATTACTACTATTACTACTACTACTACTATTACTACTATACCTATAAGACTGCACAGTTCTTATCTGTATAACAGGTCGTGCTGCTACGAGGCCAAGTCCTCCCACAGAACGACCTCCAAACCCTGTTCATAGGACTCCCTCCAACAACACTCAGCCCCTCCTGTAGGACTCCCTCCAGCCCCTCCTACAGGGCCTCCCTCCAAACCATCCATAGAAGTCTTGCTAATCCCTCCCATGTGGCACCCTCCAAACCCCTATCAAAGAGACTCCCTCCCATCAACCCTCCAAACCTTACCATAAGGCATGTAACCTCCTCCCCCCTCCCAACGGTTAGTATGAACGCCCCTCCAACGCCTCCCATAAAAGTCCCTCCTACAACAAGACCCCCCCTCCCCCCCAAACCACCTCCTCTCCTACCCCTAAGAACCCCCTCCAAAAACCCAACCCTCCTCCCCTGTAGGACCCCACCCCTCCCCTCATCCGCCCCCCCACCCCTCCCTTCCTCTAAAGAATGCAGGCAGACAAATTCGAGAGGAAGAAATTACAAACAGTTATTCTAGTGGCGCCATATATTGTTTTCCCCCCGCCCTTTTTTTTAAGATGAAAAGAAGGCGAAGTTACTGGGGAAGGGGAGGAGGGAGAGGGGGTGGGGGAGGGGGAGGAGGGAGAGGGGTTGGGGGAGGGGAAGGAGGAGGAGGAGGGAGGGAGGGTTGTGGTAACGAAACCTTCTACACCCATGAAGAACCATATATATATATATATATATATATATATATATATATATATATATATATATATATATATATATAAGATGGTTGCTATCCAACCTAGGCTGAGCCTAGAGATGATGCACATGGCAGCGTCTCCCTTCTGTTGACAATGAACAAACCAAACTGCACAAACAACACCAAACAAAGGCACACTCACCCCCCCCCCCCCTTCAACCTTGAAGCGTTATGCACACGCCGAAGTCTGTGCCTTCGCTGCATCCACAGAGAAAACACCAACTGAACATAACAATATATTTTCTGCGCACGTAACAATATATTTTCTGCGCATCTCATCATTCATATCGTCAGACACTCGAAGAGAAAATGAAAAAAAAATCAATATTGATAAATAATAACGGAGAAAAAATTACAAAAAAGGAGAAGAGGATAAACAACACGTCAGGTGTTGGAAGAGAGAAGACACAGAGCGTTGATAAATGACGAGAGAGAGAGAGAGAGAGAGAGAGAGAGAGAGAGAGAGAGAGAGAGAGAGAGAGAGAGAGAGAGAGAGAGAGAGAGAGAGAGGTGTGGGGGGAAACCCGACACTTTGTTACATATATTGTCTCAAGCCTCAGTAAATATTTACGTTTGTTTATCAGGAGAAAAATAAAAATAAAAGATAAGACAAAAAAATATAGTAACATGAAAATAACAAAATGATGTTGAAAAGGAAAATACGATAATCATGCATAACAGAGCACTTAAAAAAAGAAGGGGAAAAGTATTGAAAATAAATCCAAAAATAACTTTAGTCATTCAAACTGATAACTCAAAAATAATTCCATTCGGAAATTACCAATTGTCTCCAGATTACATTACCACAACCAACACGTCACAACTGGACAATGAAAAAAAAGTGAAAAACACTCTAAAATCCTCAAAAAATAGGATAAATCAAAACTTCAAAACCCAATTAGATAATTCCATTGATGACCCAATGCTTAAATTCTTTCTATTAAGACCCATATATGCACTATATTTGTATATATATATATATATATATATATATATATATATTTTTTTTTTTTTTTTTTTATACTTTGTCGCTGTCTCCCGCATTTGCGAGGTAGCGCAAGGAAACAGACGAAAGAAATGGCCCAACCCCCCCCCATACACATGTACATACACACGTCCACACACGCAAAATATACATACCTACACAGCTTTCCATGGTTTACCCCAGACGCTTCACATGCCCTGATTCAATCCACTGACAGCACGTCAACCCCGGTACACCACATCGATCCAATTCACTCTATTCCTTGCCCTCCTTTCACCCTCCTGCATGTTCAGGCCCCGATCACACAAAATCTTTTTCACTCCATCTTTCCACCTCCAATTTGGTCTCCCACTTCTCCTCGTTCCCTCCACCTCCGACGCATATATCCTCTTAGTCAATCTTTCCTCACTCATTCTCTCCATGTGCCCAAACCATTTCAAAACACTCTCTTCTGCTCTCTCAACCACGCTCTTTTTATTTCCACACATCTCTCTTACCCTTACGTTACTTACTCGATCAAACCACCTCACACCACACATTGTCCTCAAACATCTCATTTCCAGCACATCCAACCTCCTCTGCACAACTCTATCCATAGCCCACGCCTCGCAACCATACAACATTGTTGGAACCTTTATTCCTTCAAACATACCCATTTTTGCTTTCCGGGATAATGTTCTCGACTTCCACACATTCTTCAAGGCTCCCAGGATTTTCACCCCCTCCCCCACCCTATGATCCACTTCCGCTTCCATGGTTCCATCCGCTGCCACATCCACTTCCAGATATCTATATATATATATATATATATATATATATATATATATATATATATATATATATATATATATATATATATTATCCCTGGGGATAGGGGAGAAAGAATACTTCCCACGTATTCCCTGCGTGTCGTAGAAGGCGACTAAAAGGGAAGGGAGCGGGGGGCTGGAAATCCTCCCCTCTCGTTTTTTTTTTTTTTTTTTTAATTTTCTAAAAGAAGGGACAGAGAAGGGGGCCAGGTGAGGATATTCCCTCAAAGGTCCAGTCCTCTGTTCTTAACGCTACCTCGCTAATGCGGGAAATGGCGAATAGTATGAAATATATATATATATATATATATATATATATATATATATATATATATATATATATATATATATATATATATACGTGTGTGTGTGTGTTTGTGTGTGTATATACTCCGTTCCCTCGTTTTCTTTCTCCTCCCCGACTAAGAACAATGGTTTTTATAAACAAACAGACACCACCCCACCCCCATCACCGCCGCGGCCCGTTCCGACCCTTGTGACACAGGCTTGACCCCGACTACACTGTTAAAACACACGGCCGATCGCCTCCCTCACTGACACGCGGGGTAGCCCACAAGTGCCACAAACCTGACTCGAACCCAGCCATATTTCTAAAGCATCTTGGTACCGTGGCAAAAACCTCAAACACAATACGTTACGTAAATTTAAGTGATTTTTTTTTTTTTTAGGGACGTGCATTTTTAAGGGAGGTTGGGTGACACTCAGTAATCTTATGGGGGAAAACAAAAACCCAGTGTGTTATAGATCTTGTGGGTTTTCGGGTCTGTTTTTGGTTCGACAAATGTAATTTGATCTCTATTTTTTTTCCCCTCACAAGCCTCCCATATGGCAACACTCGGTACGATAACCATAAATACACCTTTTTATTCCATTATGATTCACGTTTGATTATGTTCTTACATCACTTTTATATCAAATTGATGAAGAGTAACGCATAAATGACTTAGAGACTTTAAAATAAACGGGAGATAAAGATCACCCTTATATAAAAATCAAATTAAGCAATCTGGCAACTCGTCACCTTGGGCCCCGCGCCTCCCCGGCGAAAATCGGGAGAAATTAAGACAACGCTCCGGTTGTTCATCGCTGCTGGCCCGCCCTCCATCGCCGCTGGCCACCCTCCACTAAATTCCCCCAGAGAGTGGCGGGGACGTCAAAATACTGGCATAAAAGCCCAACACGCCCCTGCCGCCCGTAATGTCATGTGTGTGTGTGTGTGTGTGTTACAACCCTGCTCTCCTGAAGAGGGTGATGGTCGTCTCGTAATAACACGGCCCACAACGGACGCGGCTCCAAACCGCCCGCCATGGTTCATGTGAGGGACCGAGAGGCGTCCAGCGATCGGCTGGGGGCCAGCGACTGACCTGATCACACACACACACACACGGGGAGAGAGAGAGAGAGAGAGAGAGAGAGAGAGAGAGAGAGAGAGAGAGAGAGAGAGAGAGAGAGCAACCACCACCATCCCTCCCCCCCATTCCCCATACACACCATCCCTCCCCCTCCCCATCGCTTCGCTTGAACCCTTGTCATTATTACCCTTTGACTACAACAACAACAACAACAACAACAACAACAACAACAACAACAACAACAATAATCATAACAATAATCATATAATCCCCCCCCCTCCCCAGCCCGCCCGAGAGTCTAATTCAATAATATACGTGTCTCGGTAATTCAGTAATTGAGACGTGAACTTATTAGCATCGTAAATTTTTTTTGGGTGGGTGGGTGGAGTGTTGTGGTGGGCGGCGGGATTCGAACCGGTGTGGTTTTTTTTTTTTTCTTTTCCCCCCACCCGTCGGCACGCAACTCACTTTGCATATCACTTTGCATAATGACCAGCTTGTCTAATCGTCAGGTGCAGCTTCAGGTCAGCTTCTGGTCTTAAGCTTATTAATTCCACAGCTTTTTTTTGTTGTTGTTTCTTCCTTTTCTTCATAAGCCGCTGGGGTGTCGTAACATTACGTCGTCATGCTGCGTTCAAAAAGAGATGGCGTTGCCGATGTGCTCAAGGGTCGTACCGTCGTGGTTAAGGGGTCGTACCGTGTAACTGCAAGAGTGGTACACCACACGATACAGAAGGAACTGTGTATATATATATATATATATATATATATATATATATATATATATATATATATATATATATATATATGGTTAAGAGACGGGGCAACACGAGTGTAAAACTCTCTTCCCGTAAAACACACACACACACACACACACACACACACACACACACACACACACACACACACACACACACACACACTTGCACGATGACGTAAGAAAAAATCTAGAGAAAAAAAAGGACAAGAAACATGAAGCAATTATGAGAGAGAGAGAGAGAGAGAGAGAGAGAGAGAGAGAGAGAGAGAGAGAGAGAGAGAGAGCTCAAAAGGGGGCACCGTTATTAGTGAACACCTGATAATTCTGATAACCAGATATCATAAGGAAATAACAATAATAAACATTTATAAAAAGACAAAAAAAAAAATCACAAAAATCTAACTCACAAAAAATACGGTCAAAAACAAAACCAAAAAAAAAAACACTTCTCAAGGAAACAAAGAAAAAAAAAATACAATATAAACCTCATTATTAGTGACCTTGTATATTGAACAGACACCCTCGTCCCCCCCTCACAGCCTCACAGAAGCTCCCCAAACTTGCGACGCATCACGTAAGTGGAGAAGGAAGGAACCATCCCCCTCCACACCCTTTCTCTCAAACCTTACGACACTGGTCGTATACAGATACATATGCGATGGCCTTACACACACACCCCACACCGTTTGGCCCCCTCAAACACACACACACACACACACACACACACACACACACACACACACACAAGGACTGTTAGCCCCGTGGAAAACCAGGGGTGACTGGGGTCCCCCAAGGCGGTAGTAATATTTAGCTACCGGGCGCGTCCGCCCAGGTCACGCCCTGCCAGACGAGTTCCGCTAATGACAAGCCGCGTGGACGCGACGCCCGCTGCCCGTCCCCTTCTCATTACGGCACACCTGATCGTACCGCACGAGGGCTCGGGGAGAGAGAGAGAGAGAGAGAGAGAGAGAGAGAGAGAGAGAGAGAGAGAGAGAGAGAGAGAGAACAACGAGAACGCGACGAATCCTAAGGGCCCAATACAGACCCCCATTCCGGCCGAGGTGGTCCTCCAAAATCTGGAAGGGGATGGTCCGGGCGCTCTCATGAGGCCAAAGACCATTCGGAAATACAAACCATACAATTACCAATTTAGCGTGAAATCATGCAAGGGTGTTCTGGTGTGTGTGTGTGTGTGTGTGGAAGAGTAAAATCATCCCCCCACCCCCCCTCTCCGACGCGTGTTTATGATACAGCAAAAATACCGGTTAGGTGTTCGAATGGTTGGCTACTGTGTGGGGCTGGTCGGCCGTCTGTCTGTCTGTCTTTCTGTCTATGGCAGCTCAAAAGCAGCGCTGTGAGTGTGTGTGTATAAGGGGGACTAGAGAGAGAGAGAGAGAGAGAGAGAGAGAGAGAGAGAGAGAGAGAGAGAGAGAGAGAGAGAGAGAATATATATATACTTTTCAATAAAATAAAACATGGTCCTGCAGTTCAAGTTAATATCCTGTCGTGTTCGTAATAGCCTTACGCAAAGGCGAGTTGCCCTGACCTGATAATACAATTTGATAATATAATCTAATATAATCTGATAATATAATTTGATAATATAACCTGATAATATAATCTGATAATAAAATCTGATAATATAACCTGATAATATAATCATAGTGTGTTTAGATTGTATTATTACCAGCAGGATCTTCGATGCTCAACAACTTTGTCACTACAACAAGGGTTCACACCACAACAATGCTAACAGCAAAACTACAAAAATGCTAACAAAATAACAATAAAACTACACCAAAAACACACGTACAACCAAGCTAACAACAAAAATACAGCACGAAAAAACTACAACTGAAAAGCAAAATTACAACAAAGATAACAACATCAGAACTACAACCAGGCCCACAACACCAAGACCACAACCAGACATCACAACACCAAGACCACAACCAGGCACTACAACGCCAAGACCACAACCATGAGCACAACACCAAGACCACAACTAGGCACCACAACACCAAGACCATAACCCAAACACAAGCCAGGGCTGCAGGAGAGGGGTGCCCTTCGGTCGGTGCAGCAGGCGACGGTGGGACTCTTCTTGCCCCGTCAACGGACGCGTCGCTGGGTCTCGGGGGCACCAAAGGGTATTTGATTATTATACACGAATGTCACCAGGCAGGAGCCCAAGCCAGGGAGAAGCGATCCCACCCCTTATCGCCCAAGCCCTTTAGGGTCGTTCTACCGGCGCCTGTAGCGGGTGGGAGTTGGCACCCCCTCGTAGACCAATGCCTCCCCCTACCCCCCCAATTATAAGTCATAAATTCAAAAGTGATGGTTGATGTTATCTGGACGCCAATCACAGGAACACGCTCGCCTGCATAGCCGAATATGAGGGATTGGCGCGCAGCAGATTAGACGCTGCCCACCTGACTTATCGCTGTCTTCTGCTCCATCTTGGGGAGGCTGAGAGGCCCCGTCCCCCGGTGTTGTGGTGACGTGGTGTGGTGAGATGGTGTGGTGTGGTGAGATGGTGTGGTGTGGTGAGATGGTGTGGTGTGGTGAAGGTGGTGTGGTGTGGAGTGGTGAGGTGTGGTGCATGGTTATGGTGAGGTGAGGGTGTGGTGAGGTGAGGGTGTGGTGAGGTGAGGGTGTGGTGAGGTGAGGGTGTGGTGAGGTGAGGGTGTGGTTAGGTGAGGGTGTGGTGAGGTGAGGGTGTGGTTAGGTGAGGGTGTGGTGAGGTGAGGGTGTGGTTAGGTGAGGGTGTGGTGAGGTGAGGGTGTGGTGAGGTGAGCGTGGTATGGTGAGGGTGTGGTGAGGTGAGGGTGTGGTGAGGTGAGGGTGTGGTGAGGTGAGGGTGTGGTGAGGTGAGGGTGGTATGGTGAGGGTGTGGTGGGCGGCAGTGATGATAACACGAGTGTGTGGAGATGATGACATGGATGACATCAACCACAACTCCCCCCCTCCCCTTCCCCCATCCAAGGTAATGGCGACAATGATGATGAGGAGGAGGAAAACAAAAACAACAACAACAACAACAAAGGTGTGCACCGGATCGCGTTTTTGTGTGTGTGTGTGTGTGTGTGTGTGTGTGTCGCGGGGAAATGATCTATCAAGGAACAACAACAATAACAACAACAACAACAACACAGCCGGGTAAATAGGTAAGGCTGGGAGAGAGAGAGAGAGAGAGAGAGAGAGAGAGAGAGAGAGAGAGAGAGAGAGAGAGAGAGAGAGAGGTAATTACAAACTGTACTTGGTATTTTGCTGAGAATGAAAGACACTCAGTTGCTTGAAGGTGTTGTGTGTGTGTGTGTGTGTGTGTGTGTGTGTGTGTGTGTGTGTGTGTGTGTGTGCCTACATGAGAAAATATAAATTTGGTAACGTAAATATTTAAGATAGTATACTGTTTTTGGATCGGAAGACGCATTAAACCACCCAAATCATAATATCTATATATTCAGATAATAACCACTAACACGTTACCACATATACATATATATATATATATATATATATATATATATATATATATATATATATATATACAATTCTCCAGTTACCAATGAATATGCAAACAGATTATCTATTCCTATCTATCTTGAGAATTTCATCTACACAGGTTATGTAGAGTTTATCTATCCTATCTATCCTCAAAATACAATTGAAAAAAATATACCCTACCTCATGGGTCTAATTTGCACGTCACAGTAATGAGGCAATAAATTCTTGGGGGAGGACGCGTTACTTAACTGGCAATATGAAATTGTCAAATTGCCAATTTGAAATTGGTCTGTCTCCTGTGAATAATAGGGAAGAGTTGGCAACACACACCCCTCCACCTGTAGCAATGACGGGGGGGGAGGGGGGCCCAATTATGATTAGTGTCAATGATGTATTACGGTCGTAATGTTGCTCTCTCTTTAGTGGTCGTACTAGAGAGAGAGAGAGAGAGAGAGAGAGAGAGAGAGAGAGAGAGAGAGAGAGAGAGAGAGAGACCCCCTTGAGCACGACGGTACGACCCTTCAGTAAGACGATACGACCCTTCAGCATGACCCCCTGTGCTTAGTAAGTGGTAACGACGTGGACAAGTGATCAACACTCAGCTCCTACACCCATGAAGTAAACAGTTCATGTAACACAGAGTCTATGGTACATGAGATGGAGGGGGGGGTGGTGCCATGAGTGTACCCCAACCTCCCCGTACAGTACAAGAGATGGAGCCCCACGAGTGTACAACTCCCTCCCCGTACAGTACAAGAGATGGGGCTCCACGAGTGTACAACTCCCTCCCCGTACAGTACAAGAGATGGGGTCCCACGAGTGTACAACTCCCTCCCCGTACAGTACAAGAGATGGTGCCCCACGAGTGTACAACTCCCTCCCCGTACAGTACAAGAGATGGGGCCCCACGAGTGTACAACTCCCTCCCCGTACAGTACAAGAGATGGTGCCCCACGAGTGTACAACTCCCTCCCCGTACAGTGCAAACAAGTAATTACATGCTTGAGCAGATGACCAGCAATTCTATTGCATAACACGGCGGCCCAGAACAAAGTAATCAAAGAGAATCCAAAAAAAGGAAAAAAAATAAACAAAAATAGAAAAGAAATTAATACGTAAAAGAAGGACATTAAGAAATTCTTTGTACTGTGAATATAACAAACGTGATAAAGATTTTGAGTTACGAAAATAAGATAAAATATATATATATATATATATATATATATATATATATATATATATATATATATATATATATATATATATATATTTCTCATCATCGCCAACATGAACATCACAATCTTCACCACACCATCACCATCACACCACACCACCACACCATCACCACCACACCACATCACCACACCATCACCACCACACCACACCACCACACCATCACCACCACACCATCACCACCACACCACACACCACCATCACCACCACCACACCATACCACCACATCACCACCACCACACCATACCACCACACCATCACCACCACACCATCACCACCATCACCACATCACACACCACACCATCACCACCACACCACATCACACACCACACACCACACCACCACCACACCATCACCACATCACACACCACACCATCACCACCACACCACATCACCACCACCACACCACACACCACAGGAGCCCCACGCCGGCGGTAGGAGCCCGGTCATAACTCACAACACCCCGCATTACAGAGAGCACATGGCCGCTCAGAATTTAGTCAACATGGCGGGAAATTGTACGGTAGGCAAATTAACAACACGACACCGTCCACCCGGATGATAGCAAAACCCAGAATCCCAACCCAGCCCAGCCCAGCCCTTGCCCAGCCCAGCCCAGCGCAGCGCCCCCAAGCGATGACATAAGCCAATACAGTCGTTACACATATGTATGAACCCCTGAATCACCCCCTCCCCCATCCCTCTCACACACACATGTGTCCGGGTATGTATCATTATATGTATGAATACGTGTGTGTGTGTGTGTGTGTGTGTGTATGTGATATCGCTCATGCCTACATTCACGACGATACGGCCCTTGAACACGACGGTACGACCCTTGAACACGACGGTACGACCCTTGAACACGACGGTACGACCCTTGAACACGACGGTACGACCCTTGAGCACGACGGTACGACCCTTGAACACGACGGTACGACCCTTGAACACGACGGTACGACCCTTGAACACGACGGTACGACCCTTGAACACGACGGTACGACCCTTGAACACGACGATACGACCCTTGAACACGACGATACGACCCTTGAACACGACGATACGACCCTTGAACACGACGGTACGACCCTTGAACACGACGGTACGACCCTTGAACACGACGGTACGACCCTTGAGCACGACGGTACGACCCTTGAGCATGACGGTACGACCGCCAAGCACGACGGTGACGACCACCAGATATGATGACCTGGCCTTTGACCTGGCTGCACTGACCATTAAATGGTCGAGCACGTGATCATGTTATCACCCAGAGTCGTACCGTCGTGCTCAAGGGTCGTACCGTCGTGCTCAAGGGTCGTACCGTCGTGCTCAAGGGTCGTACCGTCGTGCTCAAGGGTCGTACCGTCGTGTTCAAGGGTCGTACCGTCGTGTTCAAGGGTCGTACCGTCGTGTTCAAGGGTCGTACCGTCGTGTTCAAGGGTCGTACCGTCGTGCTCAAGGGTCGTACCGTCTTGCTCCATCCCGCTGATCTGTTCTTGTACGCCAAGAGATCAAGGCAACTAAGCTTAAAGATCATACAAGCTTAAGCTGACAAGATAAGCTGTAGAGACGGCAACCAAAGCTTTGCTAAAGAGATACATCAAGTTTAATACTGACAGATAAGCCCCGAAGACAGGATCACAGCCACTGATAACAGATAAGAGGAGAGTTAATTGTTATCAGTGTTAAAGAAAAGGAGGGGAGGCAGTGGCTAGTAATAGAAAATGGGAGAGTAGCTGTTACTGATAATAGAAAAGGGAATAACAATTTAGAGAATTATAAAGAGGGTGAAGAGACAACCAGGACCCCCCACCCTTCTTCCATCACCAACAACAACCATCACTCCAACATCAATATCTCCACCCCAACATCAACAGAACCACTCCAACACCACCAGAACCACCCCAACATCAACAGAACCACTCCAACCCCACCAGAACCACTCCAACACCACCAGAACCACTCCAACACCACCAGAACCACTCCAACACCACCAGAACCACTCCAACACCACCAGAACCACTCCAACCCCACCAGAACCACTCCAACATCAACAGAACCACTCCAACCCCACCAGAACCACTCCAACACCACCAGAACCACTCCAACACCACCAGAACCACCCCACCATCAACAGAACCACTCCAACCCCACCAGAACCACTCCAACCCCACCAGAACCACCCCAACATCAACAGAACCACTCCAACACCACCAGAACCACTCCAACACCACCAGAACCACTCCAACACCACCAGAACCACCCCACCATCAACAGAACCACTCCAACCCCACCAGAACCACCCCAACATCAACAGAACCACTCCAACACCACCAGAACCACTCCAACACCACCAGAACCACTCCAACACCACCAGAACCACTCCAACACCACCAGAACCACCCCAACATCAACAGAACCACTCCAACACCACCAGAACCACTCCAACACCACCAGAACCACCCCAACATCAACAGAACCACTCCAACACCACCAGAACCACTCCAACACCACCAGAACCACTCCAACACCACCAGAACCACTCCAACATCAACAGAACCACTCCAACACCACCAGAACCACTCCAACCCCACCAGAACCACCCCAACATCAACAGAACCACTCCAACACCACCAGAACCACTCCAACACCACCAGAACCACTCCAACACCACCAGAACCACTCCAACATCAACAGAACCACTCCAACACCACCAGAACCACTCCAACATCAACAGAACCACTCCAACACCACCAGAACCACTCCAACATCACCAACACCACCCCCAACAACAATGGAACCCCTCCACCATTACAAGACCACCTCCAACAACAACAGAAGAGCCACTTCCACATCAACCCCCCCCCAACAACAACATGGGGAACTAACTTCTCCAACACCACACCAGCGCCACTACAACATCGCCAACACCACCTAGACAACAACGACAACAACAACAACAACAATGCAAAGGAAGAACTCCCTCAACACCCAACAACATCAACAGGTAAACACACACACACACACACACACACACACACACACACAGGAATACCGTCACACAGCATAATCGCACTCAGCCCGTCACGCTGTCTCTTAGCTGTGGTCTCCTAGCTGTGTTCGCCAGTAATAGCTGGGAAGCTCCCAGCTATCATTATGCCACTTTAGCTGTTGGTAATGGCGGAAGCCGGCGCGCGCTCGCGAGCGCTCACTGGCAAGGGGGCGGTGGCGGTGTATATACACACCCGGTGTTTTCATTAAAAAAAGGAGTAAGCGTTTGCAAGCCGCCAGCAATTACTTGGGCCAGCGAATATGTGCGCAATTACGGAAGCGCAATGATTACATAAGAAGTCTCGACTCCATGAGGAACACTCTCCATCACCGCCTCACACACACTCAACACACCCCACCCACCGGTATAACACACACACACACACACACACACACACACACACCTGAGGTATTTTCTTATATACACCATCATCATAAACAATTTTCTACGTCCATAACACACAATAATGTTGCTGAGAGTGAGTGTTAAATCTTCCATGATAAGTGATACCAGAGAGTTGGTTAATCATAATGTAATCCAATAAAGGGGTCTACTAGTTACTCATCAAATAGAACATATGGTATAATATAATGCAATTTGGATTCTATCAATTCCAAGTTAATTATTCTTTACCTGAAAAATTGGATATTCACCAAAATAAGTAACTTTAATATTCAACAAATACTCTTCAATTTTAATTCATATCTAAACATTTTTATTACCTCAAACGTTAAATATTTAGCAAAATAACTATCATCGATGTTTAACAAAAACTCTTGTTTTAATTCATATTCAAACTACTTTTTATTACCTCAAACGTTGAATATTTAGCAAAATAACTAACATTAATATTCAACAAAAACTTCAATTTTCATTCAAACTTAAACAATTTTTTGTTTGTTACTTCAAACATTAAATATCTACCAAAATAACCAACATTAATATCTAACAAAACATCAACAAAACATGTTAAATTCTATTTTGTCTCAGCATTTCTACCACTTAACCAAAACCTTATAAAAAAATTCCTTGTATATAATGTTTATTATTCCCTACATCTACCCGCTTCATATACATTATCTGACGAAGAAAATACTTGCTTGCCTTCATCCATTCCCGGCAGTACCCCACGCCCCGCCACCCCACAGGAACCAGCCTTACCAATGGTAACGAGGCTACTGGGTAGTTCCATTATACGAAACCCCATCATCATCGTCAACTGTCGGATGGGACCTCCCTTCTTCAAAACCACCACCTTACCCTGCTCCTGCGCATCCAGTGAAGTGCTGTCGCGCGAAGAGAATGCGCTAAGGTCGTTTTTTCCCAAAACCTGACTAAATATTTGGCCAAATTTACATAACTCCTTTCCCTCCCCTCCATATGTTACACCTATAATTACCCATTAACTATACACATTTCCACCCACCCATCTCCCATTTTCTACACCCCCAAAGGCATTTACCTCCCTATATCAATGTCACATCGGGAAGTGAACTGCTTAACAGTACAGTGCATTTGGGCGTGGCTGTGTTATGCCAATCGTAGACTTAACGGAATTATTAATATACCTTTTAGAAAACGTAATGGGCCATACATCCCAGAGAACTTTATGGACCACATCCCCAGAGAAATAAACGGACCACATCCCCAGAGAACTTTAGGGACCACATCCCCAGAGAACTCAACGGACCACACCCCCAGAGAACTTAACCACCGCAGGGAACCTAACGGACCACAACCCAGAGAATTTAAGCCACCACACCCCCAGAGAATATAAGACACTACACCCACGAAGAATTTAAGGGACGAACACCCCCAGAGAACGTAAAAAGCCTCGCTCAACCCCTGTAATACCTCAGGAATCTTTAACGAGCCAAGTTCCTCTCTCTCTCTCTCTCTCTCTCTCTCTCTCTCTCTCTCTCTCTCTCCCCCCTGTTTAGAATAAACCAAATTCCTTCGGTAAACCCTAAGAAAACCTTCCCCCCTAAAACTATATCGCCGAAGAAAAAGAGAAAAAAAAAAGGTCCTACAATCCTGTGTCCAAGGAAAAAAAAGGCCCCACAATCCTGTGTCCAAGGGAAAAAAGGCTCACAATCCTGTCCAAGGGAAAAAAGGCCCCACAATCCTGTGTCCAAGAAAAAAAAGCCCTACAATCCTGTGTCCTTAGCCAACGGCTTGAGTAAATGAATACATTAACTACGCCTCTCTGAGGCATTTAAAGTCACCAATTAAACAAGACACCGCGGTTACCCTCTAGCGTTTAAAACCCCTCCATCCCTCCTTAAATCAATGAAAGAAAAAAAAGAAAACGCCCTAAAACTAGTACAACAGAGAAAGAAACCCTTCCTTCCTTCTCTCTAGCGCTACCAGAGGTGACACACACACACACACACGACAAAAAATAAATCTGTCGCTAACGTAAAACTTTTTAACCCGACATCCCATAACCTGCTCTCCCTCGCCCCCCCCCCCTCCCCCTGTCGAAATTGCACCCCACACCCACCCCATCCTCCTCCTCCACCTTCTCCCCCCCACCTTAAGTAGCCTGTGTGAGGGACAGACAAACTGCACGAGACGCACTTGGAGAAGTGGAAGTGGTCGGTGGTGGTGGCGGTAAAGGGGGGAAGTTACTGAACAACTTGACGTAGTCAGTTGTGTACACCCGCGGTGCGGGGCGGGTCGGGGGCGCCCCGCCCCGCCTCGTTGTGGGGCGTCTCTCGCCTCTCCTAATGTGTGTTCAGTGACATAAACCCGCTCTAGCGACAGGCAAAAGTGGCAGTCTGGCTAATTTTACGCAACCGCTGCCACTTTCTGGGGCGAACTGCCTCGTTACGCTGTTCCCTCTTTAACTGTGGCAAGGGCGTGGGGGGGGGGGGGGGGAGTGCGAGAGGGAGAGGAGGGGGTCAGTACTGGCGCGTGGTGAGGGGTAGCTAGCTAGCTAGCTGGCGAGGGGAAGGGAGGGAGGGAGAGAGGGGAAACGGAGGAGTGAGGGACGAGACTTAGCGAGCACGGAGGGAGGGGGAGGAGGGGGGACCTCTGGGAAATTTAGGGAAGGGTTGGCGCGCGTAGCGCTCACCGCAGGGTCGAATCTAAGGGTCGAGAATATAATGAACCTCCTGTGAGGAGAGAGAGAGAGAGAGAGAGAGAGAGAGAGAGAGAGAGAGAGAGAGAGAGAGAGAGAAATAATTATGGGACATACTGAAAATAATAGTTGTATTCGTGCTTGATAAAGCATATTTAAGTCTGTGGCATTTCAATATTCTTTTATGTCGTTCTGCTTCTGTTGTGTGTGTGTGTGTGTGTGTGTGTTCTTCAATCTACAACACCTGTATGTTGTATGTCACGTAAAACACGCGTTCCGGTCCACGGGAAAGTCCCGGTCCACGGGAATGTGCCGGTCCACCGAAATGTCCCAGTCCCCCCAACAGCTCTACAACGTCGACTTTAATTTGTCTTAAATAATGAAATAACTATACGAGTATATTAATAAATTTATTGAATGTCTTAGACCATCTATTCAAACAAATGTATATTCTATCATTATTCGATTTCGATATTTTCGTTTCAAAAAACGATCGTTTAACTATGTAATCACCAGTTCCACTCTCTTGGGGGCTCAATCGTCCACACTTAAGATACATCTGCTGTATTTTGCTACAACTACCCTTCGTATTCTACTTATAAGTGAGCTCATTCCTGTCTACGCCAGTAATAACCACTTAAATGTCATCACTATTACTGCTACTGCTGCTAGTACTACTACCACTACTGCTACTACTACTACTACTACTGCTAGTACTACTACTGCTACTACTACTACTACTACTGCTAGTACTACTACTGCTACTACTACTACTACTGCTAGTACTACTACTGCTACTACTACTACTACTACTGCTAGTACTACTACTACTACTACTACTACTACTACTGCTAGTACTACTACTGCTACTACTACTACTACTGCTAGTACTACTACTGCTACTACTACTACTACTGCTAGTACTACTACCACTACTGCTACTACTACTACTACTACTACTACTACTACTGCTAGTACTACTACCACTACTGCTACTACTACTACTACTGCTAGTACTACTACTACTACTACTACTACTACTACTGCTAGTACTACTACTGCTACTACTACTACTACTGCTAGTACTACTACTGCTACTACTACTACTACTACTACTACTACTACTACTACTACTACTACTACTGCTAGTACTACTACTGCTACTACTACTACTACTGCTAGTACTACTACTGCTACTACTACTACTACTGCTAGTACTACTACCACTACTGCTACTACTACTACTACTACTACTACTACTACTACTGCTAGTACTACTACCACTACTACTACTACTACTACTACTACTGCTAGTACTACTACTGCTACTACTACTACTACTGCTGCCACTACTGCTACTACTACTACTACTACTACTACTACCACTACTGCCACTATTACTACTACGAACTATCTCGTCTCTTCTCTATCTTAGCTGAGGATCATAGCTTTGGAGTGTTTAGCTGACCGTGACTACGAAGCTTTGCCTGGGGTGTTGATCTGGGGAGTTTAGCTGTAGGGAGAGGAGGACTGGAAGTTAAGCGTGGGGAGTTTAGCTGAAGAGCTTAGACAGGAGCTAAACTTGGAAGTTTAGCTGAAAAGCTTAGACGGGAGCTAAGGTGGGGAGTTTAGCTGAAGAATTTGGGTAAGAGTGTAGCTAGGAGATTAGCTGAGGAGCTGAGCATGGGAGGTTATCATGGGCAGGTTCTGGGATAAAAGCTTATGAAGAAACTAAGCTGGAAGGGTTAGCTGAACAGCTTAACATGGGAGCTAAGCTGGGAAGGCTACTGGTAAAAGCTTAGCAAAGGTGCTAAGCTGAGGAGGGTAGCTGAAAAAAAAAAACTTAGCTTGGGGAGATGAGCTGGGGAGGTTACAGTTAGAAAGCTTTGCAGGGGGGAGTTAAGCTGTGAAGCATGGCAGGGGAGACCAAGCTGGGGAGCTAATACGAAGACGTGAGCATGGGAAAGCTAAGCTGGGCAGCTCAGCTGAGGAGAACCGAGCCAGCTTAAGCGAGGAGAGCTAAGCCGGCCAGCTTAAGCTGGGAGGTCTCAAAGGAAACCAACCCCCCCCCCCCCTTGACCACAACCATCGCTTCAGGAATTAATTTGAACCAACACTGGAATGCCATTAATCGTAGGGGGGGGGTGAGGGGTGGGGGGGGCAGTGTGGGAGGGAGTTGGGGAGAAGGTCGGGGGTGGAGGAGAGAGGGGAGAGAGGGGAGGAGAGGGGGTGGTTGGGGGAGCTCTGGGAGAGTTGGGAGGTTGTTGGGGGGCGGGGGCGGAAGTGAGAGGAGGGAGAGGAGAACAGGAGAGTTGGGTTGGGTCGGAGAGAGAGAGAGAGAGAGAGAGAGAGAGAGAGAGAGAGAGAGAGAGAGAGAGAGAGAGAGAGAGAGAGAGAGAGCCAGAGTCAGTCACAACCCGGAAATAACACCACGAACGGAACGTTGGAATGAACATGGGAGCCCCCGAGACCATGGCATGCTGGTTGCTGTCTTACAGCTTAGCCGTCGTCGTAACAGGAGACACCAACGGGCCAAAAATGTATATATATATATATATATATATATATATATATATATATATATATATATATATATATATATATATATATATATAAATCTAGCGTATACACCCAGCCAAAAATGTACATATATAAATCTAACGTATGTATCGAGCCAAAATGTGTATATATACATATATACATATATATATATATATATATATATATATATATATATATATATATATATATATATATATATATATAAATTCAAGGAGAACAACCTCAATGCTAAGTTCCAACATCATCGCGACCGCCGTCTCGAACTCACCCCACTGTTAGAACAGACTTCTGGAAGGAGTACATGTTTTTCGTGGCCCACGTATACAAACACAAATCACTGTTGGGTGGAGGGAGGTTCTCGTACAGTTATGCGAGATGAAGGCAAGACCATCAAAGTGGTGGCAGAGGTGGTTGTCAACACAGTGCCCAGGAATTTGGTTCGCGAGGGCATGTGAAAGATAAATTATCAAGGGCATATCGTAGCCTATATTAAAGATAAGATATTGAGGGCGCATCTTAGCGGATTCTATAGATAAGATGTAGAGCCACATCTCAGCCTATAACCACATCTTAGCACATATAGAAGATAAGATGTAGAGTCACATCTCAGAGTCTATCAAAGATAAGATAAAAAAAATAGAGTTACAACGTGGCACACATTAAAGATAAGACATCAGAGGCGAATCGGATATATAAATGGGGGTGGGGGTCAGTTTTCTCTTTTGGGAAAATTGAGCTTTTATGAAAAAGAGAAAGAAAAAGAATCTGGCTAAGATCAATATATGGCGTGATGATAATGTGGTGAGGTGTCGTTCACAAGTAACCACCCCACATCCCAGGCTTAATCCCACACTTAAAGAATCACTTAAATCACTTTAGCAATGTATGTGAGTTGAATGATTAGGGCGACATACGTTACTGCACTTGGGTCAAAGTCTTAATCTTTCCATAGGAAGGAACAGGGAAGAGGGCCAAGTGAGGATATTTTCCCTCCGAGGCTCAAGCCTCTGTTCTTTAAGCGCTACCTCGCTGACGCGGGAAATGGCGAATAGGTATGAAGACAAGATGGGAAAAAAATAGATGAATCATAAAAGTTTGCCAGGTAACGAACCAGAATAAACGACGGTACAGATAAATGTTGTCCTGAGACATCACAGATGCGCTTTCTTTTTCTTTCTTTCTTTCTGTCTTCCTTCCTTTCTTTCTTTTTCTTTCTTCCTGTCTTTCTTTTTCTTTCTTCCTTTCTTCCTTCCTTCCTTTCTTTCTTTTTCTTTCTTTCTTTTTCCTTATTCCTTTATTTTTTTTCTTTCTTCTTCCTTCCTTCCTTTCTTTCTTTTTCTTTCTTCCTTTCTTTCTTTTTCTTCCTTTCTTTCTTTCGTTCTTTCTTTCTCTCTCTCCTTCCTTCGCGGCAGGTGAGGACGTTGGTGACGTACACCGGAGGCGGGAGGAGGATATGCGCTCTGTGGACGCTGTCTTGTCAACACCCGGCAGCAAGCTCAGCTGTTCGCATGACGTCACTCGTCGCTGTAAACAAGACGACACGTGTGTGTGTGTGTGTGTGTGTGTGTGTGTGTCCGTGGCGGAGGGTGGGGTGGGGCAGGGGAGAGGGTGTATATGTATACGTGAGATGCAGTTACTATATCATCAGATAAGAGAGAGAGAGAGAGAGAGAGAGAGAGAGAGAGAGAGAGAGAGAGAGAGAGAGAGAGAGAGAGAGAGAGAGAGAGTTTCTCTTCCAACATTTCTTAAAGAATCATTACCTTATTTCTTTCTCTTTCTTTACCTTCTGTTTACTCCACTCTATAAACCTCCACACGCACACACACTTTCAGTCTAATACACTTGTGGGTTACACAAAATCACCTACTTTTTTTGATTGTCAATAATAATAACGAAAATAATAATAATAATAATAATAATAATAATAATAATAATAATAATAATAATAATAACACTAATAATAATAATAATAACAACAACAACAACAACAACAATAATAATAATAATAATAATAATAATAATAATAATAATAATAATAATAATAATAATAATTAAAACAAATCAAATTCTCCTTTTCAATAGTAGGGCCAATATTACGGGAAGGAAGTGTTGAATCAAACGGGATCTATTTAAGATACAACACCCAAATACCGGGACATAAGGCGAGTCAGAATGGTGCAAAGTGGCAGAATATATCTTCAACATACAACTCTGTATGCAAATGACCTGTGGATTTGCTCCAGTCAAATCGTCTTTCTTTTCTTAAAAGGCATTTTTTTAAAGACACGTCAGAAATAAAAACGTCCGTATAACTGTCGCTGAACATGAAGAATGTTATAATTAACAGCACTGTCTCAGGTTCAGGCGTTTAAAAAAATACAATAAATGTAATTTAACATTAAACGAAACGGGGATTACCGAACCCAGTGTTCTTCCCCTCCTGTATTGAAACCTCCTCCCCATCACCCTAACCCCCCCCCCCTCTTTATGATGCTGGTATATAGGGGTTAAGGAGGGGGGGGGAGGGGGAGGAGGGCCAAAGGGAAGTGGGTTCAAGGAGGAAGGGGTTGCGACAGCAGGGGAGGGGAGGGGAGGGGAGGGGAGGCGAGGGGAGGGGAGGCGAGGGGAGGGGAGGGGAGGCGAGGGGAGGGGAGGGGAGGCTGGGTATTTGCATTTTACGATTGTGTGGTGATGGGGGGAGGGGGGGGGGAAGAGAGGAAGGGGTGTGGGTGTGGAATGGGAGTGGGTTTGGTTGTGTGACGGAAAATGGGCGGATGGGAGAGGGCGAGGGAGGGGGGGGTAGTTGGTCAGGCACCGGAAATACTCAAGCCAGAGTGACCCACCACACACACACACACACACACACACACACACACACACACACATACACATACAACACACACACACATACACATACACACACACACCACACACAACACTTCGTCAAACTCTAGATTCTTTAAACGGTAACAAAAAAACTCACATCGTCGTAAACATATATTATATATATCTCCTCTTCACTCTCTCTCTCTCTTCTCTCCTCTCTCCTCCTCTCTCTCTCTCTCTCTTCTCTCTCACTCCAAGGGGCACGGCGGCATCTTCCCCAGCGGCTCCAACAACACCAGCAGTGAAGGCACTGTTAACACCACCACGAAGACAAGAGGCATCATCGCCAGCACCACCAACCGCTATACTCCAACACCGCCGACCATCACCAACACCTGCTCTCCCTCCAACACCATCACCAACACCTACTCTCCCTCCAACACCATCACCAACACCTACTCTCCCTCCAACACTACCACCACCGACCATCACCAACACTTACTCTCCCTCCAACACCATCACCAACACCTGCTCTCCCTCCAACACTACCACCGCCGACCATCACCAACACTTACTCTCCCTCCAACACCACCACCAACACCTACTCTCCCTCCAACACCACCACCCACACCTGCTCTCCCTCCAACACCAGCACATTATCATAGGCCCGTCGCAGGCCACCAGTAGGCATTTCCTACCTCCATCATTACCCATCTATCTCCCTCACCATTTCCTCATTAACTAAATTACACACACCCAATCCCCAATCACTCGAACACTCCCCAATCACCTCACTAACCCCAAGCACCTGAACTCTCCCCAATCACCTGAACTATCCCCAATCACCTGAACTATCCCCAATCACCTGAACTATCCCCAATCACCTGAACTATCCCCAATCACCTGAACTATCCCCAAGCACCTGAACTATCCCCAATCACCTGAACTATCCCCAATCACCTGAACTATCCCCAATCACCTGAGCTATCCCCAATCACCTGAGCTATCCCCAATCACCTGAGCTATCCCCAATCACCTGAGCTATCCCCAATCACCTGAACTATCCCCAATCACCTGAACTATCCCCAATCACCTGAACTATCCCCAATCACCTGAGCTATCCCCAATCACCTGAACTATCCCCAAGCACCTGAACTATCCCCAATCACCTGAACTATCCCCAAGCACCTGAACTATCCCCAATCACCTGAGCTATCCCCAATCACCTGAACTATCCCCAAGCACCTGAACTATCCCCAATCACCTGAACTATCCCCAAGCACCTGAACTATCCCCAATCACCTGAACTATCCCCAATCAACTGAGCTATCCCCAATCACCTGAGCTATCCCCAATCACCTGAACTATCCCCAATCACCTGAGCTATCCCCAATCACCTGAACTATCCCCAATCACCTGAACTATCCCCAAGCACCTGAACTATCCCCAATCACCTGAGCTATCCCCAATCACCTGAACTATCCCCAATCACCTGAACTATCCCCAATCACCTGAACTATCCCCAATCACCTGAACTATCCCCAATCATTTCCCAGACACCTTAGGAGGAAAAAAGGAACTCCCTGTGTGAATATGGTAATTAGGAGGGACGGATACGATGAAAGGGTTGCGACGCAGGTGGGAGGAACGCACCGTCACCGTCGTATACGACCCGCACCATTTCCGACCTCTGGCCTGGGCACGTCGACCTAAGGAATGGACCCTATATAGGGTACGACGGTACGACCCTTGAGCACGACGGTACGACCCTTGAACACGACGGTACGACCCTTGAGCACGACGGTACGACCCTCGAGCACGACGATACGACCCTTGAGCACGACAGTCCAATCCTTGAGCACGACGGTATTACGACCCTTAAGCACGATGGTACGACCCTCGAGCACGGCGCTACGATCCTGGAGCACGACGGTGCGATCCTTGAGCACGATGGTGCGACCCTTGAGCACGACGGTACGACCCTTGAGCACGACGGTGCGACCCTTGAGCACGACGGTGCGACCCTTGAGCACGACGGTGCGACCCTTGAGCACGACGGTACGACCCTTGAGCACGACGGTACGACCCTTGAGCACGACGGTGCGACCCTTGAGCACGACGGTACGACCCTTGAGCACGACGGTACGACCCTTGAGCACGATGGTGCGACCCTTGAGCACGACGGTGCGACCCTTGAGCACGACGGTGCGACCCTTGAGCACGACGGTGCGACCCTTGAGCACGACGGTACGACCCTTGAGCACGACGGTGCGACCCTTGAGCACGACGGTACGACCCTTGAGCACGACGGTGCGACCCTTGAGCACGACGGTGCGACCCTTGAGCACGACGGTGCGACCCTTGAGCACGACGGTACGACCCTTGAGCACGACGTGGATGAATGAAACAATGAACGAGGCCAGAATACAGGCGTTTAAAATGTCGTACGGTAAAAGTGGGTCCCAAGACATGGGGGGCCCCATGAGCGTAAACGACCCTCCCAGTGTAGTATAAATAGGTCATAGCAGACACACACACACACACACACACACACACACACACACACGGTATAACAGCAAAAGAACATCATCTCCACACCTTCACAACAAGAACAATTAAGGGTTTGTCCCCAGACCTCTGAACCACTTAGAGAGAGAGAGAGAGAGAGAGAGAGAGAGAGAGAGAGAGAGAGAGAGAGAGAGAGAGAGAGAGAGAGAGAGAGAGAGAGAGAGATGACAGAAATAATTCCCTGCCACTCAGGAAATTCCCCTCACACCCCCCCCCCCCAGCACGTGGAAATATGCAGCGCCCAAGAATCACTGGGCAAATTAGCTCTTCTAAACACCCCCCCCCCCTTGTTGTACGCTGACTGTGACACACGACGCCAGCACGCGAATACCGTCCTTACGGTCATGGGTGGGGGTTATGGGGGGGTGGGGGAACGGTCGGGAGGGAGGGGGGGGAGGGTCGAGATTCACTAGAGAGAGAGAGAGAGAGAGAGAGAGAGAGAGAGAGAGAGAGAGAGAGAGAGAGAGAGAGAGCACACAGGAGCGGTGAATGACCATCCAAGATGCTGGTTATAAGTTGCATCAACCACACCAAAATATGGAAAACTGAACGTACGTATACCTGTGACAAGAGGCGATTTCCCCGAGCCATACAAGAGGCGAACACATACACACACACACACACACACACACACACACGCACACGCACGCACGTGCACGGTAAACAGAGCTTTACTCCTTAATCTGTTTGGATAATGAGACGTTTAGTAGTGCCTTTTTTGTGTGTTTGGTTCTTGTTTTATTGTGAGGAGGAGGAGGAGGGGGGTGTTGTCAGCGCCTGACACCAGCTAAAGCCGACACTTAAGGAGCTACTTAAGCATTTAATTGCCACTTACGCCGAGGGTCATATTCTTAAAGGCTCCTTAATCACGCTGGCTAATTGTGAGGAGACCTAACCGGCCATGTATATATATATGAAGAGAATAGGTCTTATTTGACTGGGCGTAATGACAATTTGCAGTGTGTGTGTGTGTGTGTGTGTGTGTGTGTGTGTGTGTGTAAGTAATTACCAACCTATACTGTATGGGGAGGGAGTTCTACCCTCGGGGTGGTGGTGGGGCCTTTCCCCCACCCCAACACACACACACACCCACACACACACCCACCCAAATCTCTCGACCCTTCTCAACCATCACACAACATTTTAAAACTTGTGTCTGTGTGTCCCTTGTCCACCCAGGTCATCCCATTCATCCACCATCCCTTGTCATCCCATTCATCCACCATCCCTTGTCATCCCATTCATCCACCATCCCTATACAAGTATGGAAGCAGCACTCCTCCGCTGTCTATGTCATTAACTCGTTAGGTGAAAAACGTTAAAGGCTGTGATCAGGTCACCCCTAACTCTTCTCTCTTCCCAGGTGGGCTAATACAAGGAGTATTTCAGAATACTCTTGTACTGATGGATCTGTAGATGTTATATATATATATATATATATATATATATATATATATATATATATATATATATATATATATATATATATATATATATATAAAATGCCCTCCAACAGCAAGGATTCGAACCCCGCATCATTTGCGTGATTGTCGGGTACGCTTAACCACTCGGTTATGTTCGTCCCTAATCAAATAGTCATTTCTCTGTTAGGGGTGAGCATAGACGAGCGGTTAGCGTACCTAGCAATCACGCAAATGGTGCAGGGTTCGAATCCTCGCTGTCGGGGCGCATTATGTGTACACTATATTCGTGCGTGCGTGTGTGTGTGTGTGTATATATATATATATATATATATATATATATATATATATATATATATATATATATATATATATATATACTGGAAGCCACGTCATGTATACAGAGACAGAACACTAAACACATAAACAGCGTTCTAGACAAATCTGTCCAAAACAGCCCGTTGCTTTACGTGGAAAAGAAAGAAAAATATAAATATATCCTTACACACACACACATCTAAATCACTGATCGATCGCCACTTCTAATACCCCAGTAGAAGGCGATCAAATCCTAATGGAAGACTACATCACACACATCTGGGATCCTTCTTATTATATTTTTCCCTCACCTTTAAAAACGAAGAAGAAAAAAAACAAAACAAAACAAGCCCGCAATACTTTTGCGCCATTACATTCCTTCCTGATGTGTGGCGTTCCCAAGGATGGGCCGGGTGTGGGAGAGAACCACTCCTGTTTCTCACCCAAACTCGTATGTATCAGGAGAGATTAAAGGAGTGAGAATGCGATCTCTCTCTCTCTCTCTCTCTCTCTCTCTCTCTCTCTCTCTCTCTCTCTCTCTCTCTCTCTCTCTCTCTCTCTCTCACCCTGTTCAGCCCCGTCCGTTCTGCACAATCGAGTAATGGCCAGTAATGTGGATGTTCTGACAATACAGGAAGTGTCCGGGGTGGGGTAGTGGCAGGGGCGAGGGGGGGGTTATTCACTGTCTATTGGACGGTGGCGGGAAAGGGTGAGACAGTGAAGAGTCCGCTCCTCTCTCTCTCTCTCTCTCTCTCTCTCTCTCTCTCTCTCTCTCTCTCTCTCTCGCTCTCTCTCTCTAGGGTCGTGGTTTCAAGTGGACATTTGACGGAAGGGGAGACAGGTGACAGAGGCGCCCCCCCCCACCCTCCTTTCCCCTCTGTCTCTAGTGTGACGACTGAATTCATTTCTGTACGTATTGACGGGGTGTCGCCTGTCTCAATTATACACTATGATAATGACAATAATTAAATTTTGATTCGAGTCATCATCAAAATAATGATAATAAAAGTGATATTCAGATAAAAAGAGAAATAATAATAATAATAATAATAATAAAATAATAATAATATTAATAATAATAATAATGATAATAATCATGATAACAACAGTAATAATCATAATATAATAATAATAATAATAATAATAATAATAATAATAATAATAATAATAAGATAATAATAAAATAATAAAAATAATGATATAACACCAAAATCACAACTCCAATATATATATATATATATATATATATATATATATATATATATATATATATATATATATATATATATACAATACTAACTTACGTGTTATAACAACTGGAGATAGTCCAGGTTAGAACATGAACAATCTTATGTGTTCATTTCCCCAGTGATAACCTCTCGTCAGATCACACAAACTTCACACATCACGTTTTCTTCCCGTCCGTCTACCCAGACGAGGAAGCAAGGATGGACAAACTCCTCAAGCAAGGTGAGAGAGAGAGAGAGAGAGAGAGAGAGAGAGAGAGAGAGAGAGAGAGAGAGAGAGAGAGAGAGAGAATATTTGCCCACGGTTTAATTATGACATTCGTGAGGTTTCGGGGAAAAATGAAAATAAAAATTGATAATGTTTACTGGATTTGAGAATGCGTCTTCGTGGTCAAGGGTCGTACCGTCGTGTTCGAGGGCCGTACCTTCGTGGTCAAAGGTCGTACCGTCGTGCTCAAGGGTCGTACCGTCGTGCTCAAGGGTCGTACCGTCGTGCTCGAGGGTCGTACCGTCGTGCTCAAGGGTCGTACCGGGTAATGAACCATTCATATATATGTCACTATAGCGACACATCTAGGTATCCTATAATATATATATATATATATATATATATATATATATATATATATATATATATATATATATATATATATATATATATATATATATTATACATGGTCTTTCTCATATCGCCAGCACTATAAGAGACGGCTCTGGCCAACGACCAGGGAGGGAGGGGGGGAGGTCATGTCGTCTCCTCTCGACCTTAACATCATCAATTCCACTCTCTCTCTCTCTCTCTCTCTCTCTCTCTCTCTCTCTCTCTCTCTCTCTCTCTCTCTCACTGACGATGATGACGGGAAGGGGGGAGGGGGAGGGGGGGGGTCAACCAGGGTTGTAAGGATGCTGGCAATACACGGACGTGCCATTCACCTTGCCCCCCCCCCCCCCAGAACAACCCTCACCTCACCCCCTCGCCAGCCATTACGGCCCAAGTACCACACCACGATCGCGCGACCCTGCCTGCCTGCCTGGCGCTCCCCACCCTCCCGGGGAAACGTGTCACTGTGCGCGCCCCAACACCTGTAATTAACCTCTTCTCCCGCAACACACTCCCCCCCACCCACTCCTCCGGAAGGGGGGGGGGGTGTAGGCAACCACCGGCCTTGTTCTACACCCCCACCTGCGGGGTGGTTGGCGGTCGTTAGCGTAAGGGCGATTAGCCACACAGGTGTTAAGCTTCGTGCTTCATCAAGGTTACCTAAAACATGTGTGGATTACCTTCAGCGATTACATTAAGTGTGTGTGTGTGTGTGTTAACGAACAATGGAGAACGAACACTGTGTGACGAACACTATGCGCGAATGCGTTCGTTCGTGCGTCGGGGGAAGAGGCGATGGGAAAAGGGGGGGGGGGTGTGGAGGGGGAGAGGGGGTGGGGAGGTCAGGACACAGCACGAGGCCTGACCTCCCCCCCCTTTGGTGACCCCGTCCCCTTCCCCTCCCCCTCCCTTGGTGACCCAGGTCAACCCCGTGCGTCAGTCATGACTGTTATTTTCGCTCACAAGGGGAGGGAAAGGGGGGGAGGGGAGGGAGGGAGAGGAGGAAACGTCCAGATAACTATCTGTGAGATCTCTGATCTTATCTCTCTCTCTCTCTCTCTCTCTCTCTCATCATTTCACGGTAAAATGAAGTCGTAGGTTAGATTGGTGTGTGTGTGTGTGTGTGTGTGAGAGAGAGAGAGAGAGAGAGAGAGAGAGAGAGAGAGAGAGAGAGAGAGAGAGAGAGAGAGAGGATCAAAACAGAACACCTATCTGTTCTTCTCCCTCCTTCCTCCTCCTCTTCTTCATCATCTTCTCTTTCTATCTCAGTTTCTCTCTCTCTCTCTCCGAAGATGTGCATTTCTCACACCCATTCTCACAAACTTACATTCAAATGACTTTACCTATCTCACTGCACACACACACACACACACACACACACACACACACACACACACACACACACACACACACATTCATAAATACCCTCTCTATGAATAACTTCAAAACAAAATTACTAAAAAAAATTGTAAATGTAAAAAAAAATATAAAATTAACGTGAAAAAAAAAAGTCTTGAGGCTCCATAATTTCTAGGTAAATCACCTTAAATTACCGATGATAAATAACAGTTTTAAAAGTCTATTCTTAACTGAGTCTATTGTTTGGGAATTTATGACCTGTGGTAAAAAGGCGTATTCCGCGGGTCATTTGCGCTGCATCACTGAACTATGTTCAATGATCCTATTTGTGTATGACACTTGTTCAATGACGCTGTTGTCAGAGCGAGCCTTGTTCAGTGATCGGTGTTCAACGACCCTGTTCAATGACGCTGTTCTGAGCGAGCCTTGTTCAGTGATCGGTGTTCAACGACCCTGTTTAATGACGCTGTTGTCAGAGCGAGCCTTGTTCAGTGATCGGTGTTCAACGACCCTGTTCAACGACGCTGTTCTGAGCGAGCCTTTGTGAAGGCTCATGAGCGCCAGGGCCTGCGCTACTCCCAGTAGCAGGGAAGGGCAGACTCCTTGGAATGAGGGAGGAGAGTTCGTGGGCGAGACTGGACTGGCAGTGACACGGACGGCCTCGCCAAAGGCTGTTCTTCCGCTCTAGCTCGCGGCGCAGTCTCGTTCAGGCGGAATCCGGTAACACCCTCTAGTCTGCCTGCCGAACTACATCTATCGCAGGCTTGTTTGGGATGGTCGACGTCCAGGGCCATCAGACGATGTCACACTCTCTCTCTCTCTCTCTCTCTCTCTCTCTCTCTCTCTCTCTCTCTCTCTCTCTCTCTGCCTCTCTCTCTCTCTCTCTACCGAGAAATAAGGTGAGACTAATTAAATTGGTAGGTAATTAAGGGCACAGTTCTTATCACCTTCTCTTAATGTAAAAAAAAAAAAGGGGGAAGAGGTAGAGGTGGAGGAAGAAGAGGAGGGGGTTGGGTTGACGACTTGACACCCTCTGAGAGCCCCCAGAGAGAGAGAGAGAGAGAGAGAGAGAGAGAGAGAGAGAGAGAGAGAGAGAGAGAGAGAGAGAGAGAGAGAGAGAGATTAAGATCAAAAGTCCACTCACCTCCCCATCTCATCATCCCCCCCTCACTCTACCCCTTCCCTTCCCTTCCCCTCACCCCCTTCTACAATGAGTCTTAATACCACTTTACCTGGCATTTCACAACCCTAACTATCTATCATAATTACAAGCCTCCAAACACCACCACTTTTTTTTTTTTCTGAAGACTTCCACGGCATATATACATACATCCCCTCCGCCCCTCCTTAAGGCCCTACCTCCCTTAGATTTCACGTGGGAATTTCGACCTCAGGTGCAGTCCAGGTGGCCTTTACGTATTCCCCAGGGGGGGGGGGGGTTACAAGGTTGGGAATTGGGGGGGTGGAGGGGGGGGTAATAATTTGATTTCAGCGGGAGATAAATCCAACAAGGAATTAAAGATCAAACCCGGTCTATCTGTAATGGATGACATTCAGCGATCGATGATTGAAATAATCCCCCTTCCCCCCCCCCCCTTGCACGAGATATACGAAACGTAAAAATTCGTTAAGGCAACGAATTTCGTATTTATTGTCTTATGAATGCGACCGGTAAGGAAAGGGGGGGTGGGGATGGGGGGAGGGGAAGAGGAGGAGGGGGGATATTAGGAGGGAGGGAGGGAGGGGGTGTGGGTTCGGTTAAGAAGTGGATCCAGCAGTGGCCTCCACTGTTCGGATGGCCTGGCCGGTGGATAATTGCGTCCGGTTCATCTCTAGTCATTCGGCCGGTTGTCTATTTTCTCCCCCCCCCCCCCCCCCCCCCCCCCCCCCCCCCCGAGAGAGTCCGGTTAAGTGAGGAGCGTCGTTGCCGAAGCGCTCGCCCAACCGGAATTTTCGTTGACGAGAATCCGGTTTAAGAGTGAGCGTCCTTGCTCAAAGACCGGCTACATTGTAGGCAAAAGTCTTGATTTCCTTTATCTCTTAACAGTAACTACCTTCTTATGCACTCACCGCTTGAACACGACCATGCGACACTTGAACACGACCATGCGACACTTGAACACGACCATGCGACACTTGAACACGACCATGCGACACTTGAACACGACCATGCGACACTTGAACACGACCATGCGACACTTGAACACGACCATGCGACACTTGAGCACGACAAAGCGACCCTTGAGCACGACAAAGCGACCCATGGATACGGTGGACTGACCTTTATAACCTAAACCTTACGAATGAGGTCAAGGTCACATGTTCCTCCAACACAGGCAAAAAAAGACTTGAAAATGGTTAAAAAAAAAAAAGAAAAAAAAACAGTTTTCATGGAATATTTTTCTTTTGAGAGAAGTTAAAATAGTCTGATCTAGGCATCGTGTGTGTGTGTGTGTGTGTGTGTGTGTGTGTGTGTGTAAATACCTATATGTATATATACACATACATATACATATAAACATACATACAAGTGTGCACACATACATACATAAAACAAAACTATTTGGACATAGTATAAGCAATAATGTGCATTAAAAAAAAAACCACAAGGCAAAATGAGCTTTGTAATTGGAAATACAGGACTCGAACTCATCCACTTTAAAGTACATTTGCCATACTCTACAGCCAGACGGAGGAGTCTTAATGATTCGGGACAAGATCCGAATAAGACGGCGGGGCGCATCAACGCGACGCCATGACCTTTCTCAATAATGGAGGCGAGTGTTCATATGCCAGAGCCAGAGATAATTGGTGGCATTCTACGCCTGGAATTATGACATGAATAAACCACAAGGTTGGCGGCGAACCCCTGAGTTCAGGGGAGTCGAGACAGACTCGACCCCGTGCGAACACTCCAAGCAAGACGAAATGTATGCAAGACGTCGCCTGTTAAGGTCGACGAACGTGAAACTTATCCATTATTATATTTTTCTTTTTTTTTTTTTTTGGAATGTCAGCTGAGATGGCACGGGTCGCTGAGGGCCCTAATCAAGGCCATCCCATTAACGCTATACATATATACATATACCCAAGCCTGAGCCAGGCACCCGTCTTATCGACCGACCCCTAAGGGTGGATGAACAGCTGGGTTGACTGTGGACCCACTGCCGTAACTAGGATTCGAACCCATGCCATGCTTGACCCTGGGCAGCAGGGCCGCGAGTGCATCACGGTCATCAACGCTAACACCCACTGTTCGTACACACGACCTCCAGCTATCATCCTATTACCCAGTCTTCCTCCTCCATCATTTCCAAAGTCCCAAATTTTGAGACTTTCCTCAATTCCCCCAGAAGAGACCTCAACCCCTCTCGAATCTCACACACTCTCGTCCGTCGCACCGTCATCGTGGCTGGCTTCCGCAAGGCGAGGTCGACCGCCTAGGTGTCTCCGCCTGTCATTACTGCTATGTCAGGTCATCGCCTACCAAAGACCTGTGAGGAATGACGGTATTGAACCCTTCATGGACTTAAGATTCTGGCAAGGTGTGACACCGGGATCTACTCTCCAAACACCCCTCTATTGGCTTTCCCTCCCTCCCTCCTTCCCTCTCTCTCCTGGCTAGTTTATCTTCATGACCGTTGATGGGTCAACCTCCCTCCGTTTTTTTTTTTCCTCCCCCTGAGACCAGCAGTGTCCCTCATCGTTCCCTCTCGTCTTCCTTGCTTTCCCCTCACTCTCTTATCAGCGATCTCCATCCTTGCAAGGCCCTCATGCGCTGACGACTCAACACTGCACTCCTACACCTCTCTCTCTCTCTCTCTCTCTCTGCCTCTCGTCTCGTCGCAACTGCCTCTATAAACTAAGGCTCAGACGGGAATCTCCCCAGTGAGGCAGACGTGGTTCATTTAAGGTCTTAAACTCCTCAAATCATTCACTTTCTCGTTGTTTCTCTTTCCACAATCCCTTGTAACTTCCCCATCTCATTTAGATTTAAGTTAGTTGATTTCGAATACTCATTGTAGTAATCATGCTTCGTATCACAATATAACATCTGACCCTTTTTGAAGACTCCCCCACATCATATTGGGACGGTCTGCCTTCAGAGAAAATTGGGACTTCTCTTCACATACATAAAAATTGCAGCATATGCCCATTTTCCTTTTTTCTTTTTCATCTACCAAGGACTGATCCGTCCTTGTATGTAGTACTGCTCTAACATCTGGGGAGGTTCTAGGTTATATACCTACAGGACAGGGTCGAGTCCGGTGCGATGAGGCTTACTTAATGTCCAAACTACTCACCCATTTGTCCTACGCTACGGTGTTGGTTCTCTCTTTCCCTTCTTTTACAGATATTAATCCAGGTTCTGGTTCCCGAGAAGTGGTTTCTCATTACCCCCCCCCCCCCCCCCAGTCCACTAGGTACACCACGAGGAGGGAGAGAGAGAGAGAGAGAGAGAGAGAGAGAGAGAGAGAGAGAGAGAGAGAGAGAGAGAGAGAGAGAGAGAGAGAGGAGCTGTGTGCGTGACCCCTGAGTCTTCAACATAGAGAGGTTGGTCAAGAGTGTCGACGTGGTGAGCCAATGAGGCCATTCTTCGTGTGTTCCCGACGAACACCTTTGCTGCGCAGGGAAAAGGTGATCAAAAATACACACACACACACACACACACATCTCTCTCTCTCTCTCTCTCTCTCTCTCTCTCTCTCTCTCTCTCTATATATATATATATATATATATATATATATATATATATATATATATATATATATACACACACACACACACACAATGTTAATTATGTAGCTACTGAGCCGTACATGTAAACACAGGGACGCCCCCATCATGTTTGTGTTGATATTCATCCATCCTCCTCCCCCCCACACACACACAACATGGTGAACACCGCTCATATTCGCTGCCGGCACATTTACATACAGAGGTACATGTACTCAACCCGGAGGTAATGGCCCTGGCCTGGCAATAAAACCCGTAAATGGACAATTGTCGAATATCAAGCGGTTGGACGACATTGCGTTGGCCTCGGCCATCAGGCCCCGGGTGGGCGAGCGATAGTTCGATAATAAGGAAATAATAAGGACAAGCCTCGTTCACACGTCGCCCACTCTCTCTCTCTCTCTCTCTCTCTCTCTCTCTCTCTCTCTCTCCTCTGGTCTCGCCAACACACTATTTTGAACCTGCCTGTTCGGTCTTACTGGATTTCCAGCCATGCAGTCGGTCAGTTCTGCACGCTGTGTGTTCTCTAGATTGTTCACCCGTCTGGACTGGCTCCCTTAATGATATATACACACACACACCTTGGAATATCTCTGTCCTTTCTGTTCACTAATTATGAACCTGCTTGTCGTATTTGGGTTTCTGATTACATATATACATATGTATCTTTCAATTTCTGTTCTTTCTGTTCACTAATTATGAACCTGCTTGTCGTATTTGGGTTTCTGATTACATATATACATATGTATCTTTCAATTTCTGTTCTTTCTGTTCTCTAATTATTAACCTGCTGGTCGTATTTGGGTTTCTAATCATATGAATCTTTAAACCCGGTTTCTAATTAAACTCAGTGTATACAGTATTTCCCTATGTCTCTCTATTCTTTTACCCACACTTGGTTTCTAACGACACATCCGCCCCTTGCGGTCTCTAAATATACACCAGTTTTCAATTTCTCGTCTTCATTCATACGTTCTCAATGTCAGTATACATATCAGTCACTTATATACATTTTCATACATTTTTCAGCTGGGTTTTGGAGTCTTAAAATCATACAGGTTTTCAACTTCTGGTTTCTGATATATGTGTGTGTGGTATCTAACACGCGTGTCTACCACTGGGTTCTAAATGTACACTCGCTTTCTATTGGCGGTTCTAATCCGGTTTCTAATTAAAAACCTATTTTTCTATCTAAATGCGGGCTCTAATTATCTATCTCTCTTCTCTTATCTAATTCCGGGCTCATAATTAATCATCTATTACTTTTGATTACTTTTGTCTACGTGTTTTAATTACTTTCCTTAATGTTTTGATTACTTTTTCTACGGGTTTAAGTACTTTCATCTGCAAGTTTAATTACCTCTGATTACTTTTGTCTGATGGTTCTAATTACTTTTCTTCATGTTTCGATTACTTTAGATTACTAATGTCAACGGGTTTTAATTACTCTTTCCCTCTGAGGGCGTGGGAATTTCTCCGAGAGGGTAACTACGTCACTCATGAGCCAATTAGGTAGTTCCGGCCAGTTAAGGGCCTTATTCTCCGAAGGGTCAGACATTTACGAGGTCCAAAAGACCTCTGTAAATCTTTTACACTCCCCTGCTAGAACTAAGAATCTTTTGCTTGACCTTGTAAATGATTTACAACTTCCCAGCGGACGATTTTTGTTGTTGTAGACCTTTGTAAATGTTTTACAGCTTTTTGGTAAAGCAGGCATTTTTTTTGTTTGACCCTGTAAATGTTTTACACAACTTTCTGAAGGGAATTACGCGTTTTTTCTAAAAACCTTTGTAAGTGTTTTACAAGCTCCTGTTCAAAGGTATTCAGTTTTTTTCAACCTTCGTAAATTGTTTACAAGGTCTCGAGGGAATGTGTATGATAATCAAGTAACACTCACGTCACGTAACAACACCAGGTAACAGGCAACACTAAGTAACAGTCATCAAGAAACACTCAAAACCAAGTAACAGTCACGTCACGTAACAACACCAGGTAACGCTCATCATCAAGTAACAGTCACGTCACGTAACAACACCAGGTAACGCTCATCAAGTAACAGTCGTTAACACCGAGTAACAGTCAGTTCGGGAGGAGTCACGTGCCAGTCATCTAACTGGTCGCCTCCAGTCGAAGGACACACCCCCCCCCACCTGCTCATCCCCCCACCCTTGGTTGCCACAAGCCACGCCCACCACCACAGCTACAGGAGCTATTTATATATAGCTTTAACTTCACCAGCATCCCCCTCTTCATCATCGTCGTATTAGCTTTCTAGCTGTGGTGGCCGTGTTGTAGCTGTGGTGGCGGTGTTGCAGCTGTGGTGGCCGTGTTGTAGCTGTGGTGGCCGTGTTGTAGCTGTGGTGGCCTCGTTGCAGCTGTGGTGTCGGTGTTGTAGCTGTGGTGTCGGTGTTGCAGCTGTGCTGGCCTCGTTGTAGCTGTGGTGGCCGTGTTGTAGCTGTGGTGGCCGCGTTGTAGCTGTGGTGTCGGTGTTGTAGCTGTGGTGTCGGTGTTGTAGCTGTGGTGTCGGTGTTGCAGCTGTGGTGGCCATGCTGTAGCTGTGGTGGCCGCGTTGTAGCTGTGGTGTTGGTGTTGTAGCTGTGGTGTCGGTGTTGTAGCTGTGGTGTCGGTGTTGCAGCTGTGCTGGCCTCGTTGTAGCTGTGGTGGCCATGCTGTAGCTGTGGTGGCCTCGTTGCAGCTGTGTTAGATAATTCTGGTGGGTGTTTGGCAGCTGTGGTGGATGTGCTGTAGCTTTGGAGGCAGTATAGCTGTGGCCACAGAGGTGGTAGCGACCCTCGTCCAAACACGGTCGTGGGCGTGTCCTGTGTGTGTGTGTGTGGGTGTGGGCGGGGAACTGTGGGCGTGGGCTGGAGACTGTGGGCGTAGGCGGGGGCCCGTGGTCGAGGGCGGGGGACAATGGGTGTGGGCGGGGACCGTGTGCGTGAGTGAGGGGACCGTGTGTGTGTGGGCGGGGGCCCGCGGGCGTGGGAGGAGAACTGTAGGTGTGGGCGTGGGGAATGTGGGTGTGGGCGGGGGGGGGGGGGCAGTGTGTGGATACCACAAGGGTCAGACTACTGCCCCTGCAGTCTATGCCCGACGCCCTTATGGTCCTTGTCACCGTGATTGCCATGCGCTGTCATGATCTGTCATGGTGACTATCACATGGCTTCTGTCATATTCTCACGCGCCATCTCTGTCATGGTCCGTCTTGATTCCTGTCATGTTCAGTGTCATGGTCTCTTATGATGGTCTGTTATGCTCAGTGTCATGGTCTCTTATGATGGTCTGTTATGTTCAGTGTCATGGTTTCTATGTTCAGTGTCATGGCCTCTTATGATGGTCTGTTATGTTCACTGTCGTGGTTTCTATGTTGGTCTATGGTCAGTGTTATGGTTTCTACGATGGTCTGTTATGGTCAGTGCCATGGTCTCTTATGCTGGTCTATGGTCAATGTCATGGTTTCTACGATGGTCTGTTATGGTCAGTGCCATGGTCTCTTATGATGGTCTATAGTCAGTGTCATAGTTTCTACCATGGTCTGTTATGGTCAGTGTCATGGTTCTCCACTAAGATGGTCTCTATTTTTTGTTTTTAAAATTTTCATCCTTAAAAAAGAGGATTAAGGAAATCACTTGAGAGAGAGAGAGAGAGAGAGAGAGAGAGAGAGAGAGAGAGAGAGAGAGAGAGAGAGAGAGAGAGAGTTTTTATACATACATTCAGGAATGATAACAAAAGGGGAAACCCACATTCAGCCTTTTTGTTTCAGAAACCACAAAACGCCGATCCTCTCATCATAAAACGCTGGATAAAAAAAAAAAAAAACGCCACGTCACACGTCGTGATATATAAACGCCAATATAAACGGCGTGGTGTTTTACATCCTCGCTAAATGTGCAATTCAATTTGACTTTGAAAGAGACGAGCGAAAATTTCCACCACTTCTATATGTAAAAAAATTTCTTCTAAGGTTTATTGATTGCATTTAAACAGGTGTCTCAGAGATAATTTAAGTGTCTTTAAACGATGAACACTATCGCCACTGTCATCACACACACACACACACACACACACACACACACAGTGTTTGCAGATGATGCCCAAGTCATGAGGAACGTGAGGGGGAGGTAACGGAGACTGCACCACCCAGCAAGGGGACCAAGACAAACAAACGCGAGACTCTGGACTCAGACGCTGCTGACGGCGTTCATCCTCACGCAAACACGAGGGCACGAGGACACGAGGAAGGGAGAATGGGGGAAACACAAACACGAGCATGAACGTTAGTTAGCGGGAGATAAATGGCGAGAATTTGCATACGAGAGAGGATCTCGTAAGGGCTACGCTTTAACCACAAAATCCTTGATGATACGCTACCCAGCCACTCCCACAATCACCTCTAAATATAGAAAGCCAGTCACACTTGTTCGAATCCCTCCCTCCCACCCTGGGGAGGGGGGAGGAAGACGCCTCGTTATAGTGAAACGGGTTCGGTCGTCCACATACAGTCAACACTTCCTGTTGTGTATCAGCCCCCCTCCCCCAAAAAAAAAAACATTGTAACGATCAATTATCGGCCCAAATGACCTTATTGTAATCGTTAATAATTTGGCCTTATTGGTTGAGGATCGTAAAGCCTGTGATCAGGTCACCCCTGGCTCTTCTGTCTTCCACGGACGACAGATCTATGGTCTCCAAACCTTTCCCCTGTAACTCAGCTCTCTCAACTTTCTTCTCTCTTTAATTTTTGTCTATTCTCATTGAACCATACAGTTCTTTTTTTTTTTTATCCAATTAACACCTTAAGAAAAAAGGCACAAAATCTTAAAAGTTCTCACTAGATATCTTTAAAAGGTCACAGGAAGCCTTTTACCACGAAACATTAGTTAATAATAAAATGTCCCTCAGAAACAAGGCCATATTTGTGGGTTATAACTTAACGACCAATTCAATCCTTTTGGCTGGAACAGGTAGTTAGTTAAGTATAATACTATCTATACCTAATGAGAGAGGAAGTTAGGGATAGTATTAACTACACCCATAGAGAGAGAGAGGCAGTTAGAATCATAACTACCACCCCATCCCCCCAGCGAAAGAAGGTAGTTAGAGAGAGGGGGGGGAGGGGTGATAGTAACAACCAAAGAGAGGCAAATGAATCACAACAGATAGTAACTATACCCACTGAGAGGCAGTTAGACCCAGAAAGGGAGAAAGCGAGAGAGGCAGTTAGGGATGCTAATAACTACGACCCAGAGAGAGAGAGAGAGAGAGAGAGAGAGGCAGGCAGACGAGTGGGGTTTGGTGTGGTAGTTAGAGGTGGCAATACCTAACCACAGTTAGTATAACAGGAAACCCGAGCGACAGCTGTTCACACGACACAACACCTCACCCCCCCTATGGGATTACTATATGACCGGGCCAACCACGTGCCTCATGCCTTACTGCACACTGTACTCGTACGGCACTGTACACTGTACGTGTACCACTACGTACCTTGTACTTGGACTACACTGTACACTGTACCTGTACCGCAATGTACACTGCACTTGTACAACATCGTATACCGCATTTGTATCACACTGTACACTTTACTGATATTGTACAACGCACTCTTCCGTTAACACAATAACAATAACATTAACATTAACGACCAAACAAATATCAGTAACATCACAAACGACTAAGAGTAACAAACTCTAAACAAACAAACAAACGAATGTAGAAAGAAATGTTGATATAACAAAACAAAAAAAATCAAAGTAAACACAGGCGATATTGAAATAAACAAAGACAATTCAAGGGCGACAACAACAACAACAAAAAACAAGTAATTCCGACTCACTAAAAACATTGTTAACATCAACATTTTCCAGTCAATCGAACGAACATTTCTAAGACGGGAAATCTAGTTTATGAGATGCTGCGTTGACGACCCTTTGATATCAGCTCCTTGAGTACGACGGAACGACTCTTTAGTCGTACTCAAGGGTCTTACCGTCGTGCTCGAGGGTCGTAACGTCGTGTTCAAGGGTCGTACAGGCGTGTTCAAGGGTCGTACCGTCGTGCTCAAGGGTCGTACCGTCGTGCTCAAGGGTCGTACCGTCGTGTTCAAGGGTCGTACCGTCGTGCTCAAGGGTCGTACCGTCGTGCTCAAGGGTCGTACCGTCGTGTTCAAGGGTCGTATCGTCGTGCTCAAGCGATTATGATGAAAAAAAAATATGAAATAGCAAATGAATAACTTACTAAATAGGGTTTGAGAGAGAGAGAGAGAGAGAGAGAGAGAGAGAGAGAGAGAGAGAGAGAGAGAGAGAGAGAGAGAGAGAGAGAGAGAGAGAGAGAGTATATAACCCGGACACACACAGAGGGTGGAATGGCTACCCACACGGAGTGGCGGATCCTGTACACCAGATAACATTAATTACCAGCAATTTCTAGTGCGGGGCCGAGGTAACATCTGATAAGAAAGAGGAGGAAGCAAGTTGCGTCTTCCGCGATAACGCTTCTATTATCAAGCAGCAGCAGCAGCAGCAGCAGACCACGTCTGTGCAACAGTCAGCAAGACAAGGATATAACACTCTCATTCTTTCCTGCTGGTAGAATAATAATGATGCTACGACTACTACTACTACTACGACAACGAATCAAAGACCTTCCCATGGTTTAACTTGGCCGTTTCACATGCCCTCGTTCAGTTCAATGACAGCACGTCGACCCCAGTATACCACATCCTTCAGATTCACGCTATCCCGTGCACGCCTTTCACCCTCCTGAATGTTCAGGCCCCGATCGCTCAAAATCTTTTTTTCAGTCCATCCTTCCACCTCCAATTTGGTCTCCCGCTTCTTCTTGTTCCCTCCACCTCTGACACATATATCCTCTTTGTCAATCTTCTGTCATCTCCTTCATAAGCAAGTGGATAGAAGATCCTAAAAGACAATATATAAGGGAATTATAGACTTAAAATCAAAGAGTAAGGGGAAAGTAGACAGCAGTCCCTTAAAATCCATGTCAAAGGGGATCTTATGCCCTTAAAAATCAAAACTTAAAGGGATCGTACATCCCTAAAATCGGTAACCAATGGGATGGTAAAACTATAAAATCCATGGCTAAGGGAACACAAAGCCCTTAAAATCAATGTTTGGATCCCAGTATAAGTATCCCTTTTATCCCATAAAACAGGATATTGATTTTCTGTTTTTTCTGAATTTATGTTTCTTATAATCTCTTCCAACCAAAACCTTCATCACGTATCATTACTGAATATCATAACATCCAATTGGACATTTCTTTCTTACATGAAAATAGTAATTGTGAATATATATATCAAAACCTGTGTGGTTACGGAATGTCTATACCTATCTATCCATTTGTCTATCTATCTATCTATCTATCTATCTATCTATCTATCCATTTACCTAACTAACTATCTATCTATCTATCCATCTATTTGCCTATCTATCTATCTATATATCTATCTATTTATCTATCTATTGCAAAGACGGACTGAGGGAGACTTACTTACGTGTCATGTAGTTGCCTGCATGCATTTAAGGAAGGCAAGCGGGCGTGCATGACCCTGAATAATGTTAGGGATGAAGATGTTATGAGGTGACCAAGAGTGGGAGAAAAACCATCATGGAGAGAGAGAGAGAGAGAGAGAGAGAGAGAGAGAGAGAGAGAGAGAGAGAGAGAGAGAGAGAGAGAGAGAGAGAGAGAGAGAGTGGTCCTTGTGGCCTGTCTGTGGAAGGCGAGAGGTGGGTTGGTTTCTTCTGTTCATGATATATGCGCGTCGGAGACTGGATGTGTGCGCCTGTAAATGAGGCCAATGTTTATTTCTCCCTGACGCCCCCTTCCCTTAAGACCAGAGGACCAATAGTTGACCACGAGTGTATATATATATATATATATATATATATATATATATATATATATATACATATTTTTTTTTTTTTTTTTTTTTGCTTTGTCGCTGTCTCCCGCGTTTGCGAGGTAGCGCAAGGAAACAGACGAAAGAAATGGCCCAACCCACCCCCATACACATGTATATACATACGTCCACACACGCAAATATACATACCTACACAACTTTCCATGGTTTACCCCAGACGCTTCACATGCCTTGATTCAATCCACTGACAGCACGTCAACCCCGGTATACCACATCGCTCCAATCCACTCTATTCCTTGCCCTCCTTTCACCCTCCTGCATGTTCAGGCCCCGATCACACAAAATCTTTTTCACTCCATCCTTTCCACCTCCAATTTGGTCTCCCTCTTCTCCTCGTTCCCTCCACCTCCGACACATATATCCTCTTGGTCAATCTTTCCTCACTCATCCTCTCCATGTGCCCGAACCATTTCAAAACACCCTCTTCTGCTCTCTCAACCACGCTCTTTTTATTTCCACACATCTCTCTTACCCTTACGTTACTCACTCGATCAAACCACCTCACACCACACATTGTCCTCAAACATCTCATTTCCAGCACATCCATCCTCCTGCACACAACTCTATCCATAGCCCACGCCTCGCAACCATACAACATTGTTGGAACCACTATTCCTTCAAACATACCCATTTTTGCTTTCCGAGATAATGTTCTCGACTTCCACACATTCTTCAAGGCTCCCATAACCTTTGAGTACGACAGCACGACCTCTGAGCACGGCGATACGCCTTCTGAACAGAGGGGCACGAGCGCTGAGCACGGCGGTGCGATCCTTGAGTGCGACTGCACGACCCTTGGCTCAGACGACCTAGGTCAAGGATTGTAATCGCAACCCAGGATCGTACTGTCGTACCCAAGGGTCGTGTAGCGTCGTGTGCAAGGGTCATAGAGTCGTTCTCAAGGGTCGTACATCGCCGTGCTCAAGGGTCGTACACCACCGCACTCAAGCCGTCATATAAAGGTCGAGTTAACCCAACAGCTTTAGAACACATCGACCCTTACAGCCCTAGAACCTAAGCGTCATTCTACCTCACCTCACTGAAACCCCTTATAATACCCTTATTACCCACTGATGATGATGATGATGATCATGATGATGATCATGAGGGAGGGAAGGAACGAGAGAGAGAGAGAGAGAGAGAGAGAGAGAGAGAGAGAGAGAGAGAGAGAGAGAGAGAGAGAGAGAGAGAGAGAGAGAGAGAGAGAGACCACACATCCCCCCCCTCCCATTGCCCAGCCAGGCCCGCTCTCTCTCTCCCAGCCACCCCTGGAATATTTCAGTAGCTTGGGCGGCGCCACGCCCACCCACAAGCCGCCCCAAGACAGGGCCTCGCGGGTGGCAGAGACGCGAGTGACTTTTTACCAGTGGAAACCAACGCCCACCGCCGTTGGCCGGCCCCAGTGGTCACTCCTCCACCCACTATGAATAGTGGATCCCGGTGGAGGCGAGCGATTGGTGCGTGTGTGTGTGTGTGTAACTGCATGTTGCGGAGGTGCCCCTTCTCCTCTATCATTTATTCACTTACACTGACTCATTTACACATACATGCCTCTACGTCTGAGGACAATATGTGGTGTGAGGTGGTTTGACCGAGTCAGTAATGAAAAGGTAAGAGAGATGTGTGGCAATAAAAAAAAAAAAAAGTGTGGTTGAGAGAGAAGAAGAGGGTGTTTTGAAATGGTTTGGTCACATGGAGAATAGAATGAGTGAGGAAACGGGAATGGATGAAAGCAGCAAGTATGAATATGTACATATATATATGTCTGTATACGTATATGCATGTATACGTTGAAAGGCATAGGTATGTATATGAGCGCGTGTGGGCGTTTATGTATATACATGTGAATGTGGGTGGGTTGGGCCATTCTTTCGTCTGTTTCCTTGCGCTACCTCGCTGACGCGGGAGACAGCGACTAAGTGAATGTAGGTTTGCGGCAGGGGTGTGTGATGTCTCCATGGTTGTTTAATTTGTTTATGGATGGGGTTGTTAGGGAGGTAAATGCAAGAGTTTTGGAAAGAGGGGCAAGTATGAAGTCTGTTGGGGATGAGAGAGCTTGGGAAGTGAGTCAGTTGTTGTTCGCTGATGATACAGCGCTGGTGGCTGATTCATGTGAGAAACTGCAGAAGCTGGTGACGGAGTTTGGTAAAGTGTGTGGAAGAAGAAAGTTAAGAGTAAATGTCAATAAGAGCAAGGTTATTAGGTACAGTAGGGTTGAGGGTCAAGTCAATTGGGAGGTGAGTTTGAATGGTGAGAGGCTGGAGGAAGTGAAGTGTTTTAGATATCTGGGAGTGGATCTGTCAGCGGATGGAACCATGGAAGCGGAAGTGGATCATAGGGTGGGGGAGGGGGCGAAAATTTTGGGAGCCTTGAAAAATGTGTGGAAGTCGAGAACATTATCCCGGAAAGCAAAAATGGGTATGTTTGAAGGAATAGTAGTTCCAACAATGTTGTATGGTTGCGAGGCGTGGGCTATGGATAGAGTTGTGCGCAGGAGGATGGATGTGCTGGAAATGAGATGTTTGAGGACAATGTGTGGTGTGGGGTGGTTTGATCGAGTAAGTAACGTAAGGGTAAGAGAGATGTGTGGAAATAAAAAGAGCGTGGTTGAGAGAGCAGAAGAGGGTGTTTTGAAATGGTTTGGGCACATGGAGAGAATGAGTGAGGAAAGATTGACCAAGAGGATATATGTGTCGGAGGTGGAGGGAACGAGGAGAAGAGGGAGACCAAATTGGAGGTGGAAAGATGGAGTGAAAAGGATTTTGTGTGATCGGGGCCTGAACATGCAGGAGGGTGAAAGGAGGGCAAGGAATAGAGTGAATTGGAGCGATGTGGTATACAGGGGTTGACGTGCTGTCAGTGGATTGAATCAAGGCATGTGAAGCGTCTGGGGTAAACCATGGAAAGCTGTGTAGGTATGTATATTTGCGTGTGTGGACGTGTGTATGTACATGTGTATGGGGGGGGTTGGGCCATTTCTTTCGTCTGTTTCCTTGCGCTACCTCGCAAACGCGGGAGACAGCGACAAAGTATAAAAAAAAAAAAAAAAAAAAAAAAATATATATATATATATATATATATATATATATAAATTGAAAGAGATCACATTTGAGCGCGTGATCAACGAAACACGATAAGTTCCCAAGCGCACTTTCGTGCAATGACCACATCATCAGGGGGAGATACAAGAATGAAATATAACAGTCAGTTGATATACAACGAATAGACTACATAGCTAGGACGCCATTTGGTAAACAAGTGCACTTACACGATAAGTTCCCAAGCGCACTTTCGTGTAATTATCACATCATCAGGGGAGACACAAGAGAGAAATATGACAGTCAGTTGATATACAACGAAGAAACGTAGCTAGGACGCCATTTGGTAAACATGTGATTGTACAAGCCAATGGACAATCACATGTGTACCAAATGTCTTTATATATATATATATATATATATATATATATATATATATATATATATATATATATATATATATATATATATATATATATATATATATAACTCAAAAAAGCGATATGTGAGAGAATCATACACCGTATATGATATAAAACACGACTTCTTAAATACTGAGAGAAGGGAAGAAAAATTCTCAAAGCTTAATCTAGTATTTTCTTGTAGTTTGGACGAAAGCCTGACTCCAGCTTAAGCTGAGAGGAGCAGGAAGCTTGCGCTGTGAAAGGAAAACAATTCATTGTTTGAGATGAGAAGGTAGACAGTTAAGCTCAGCGCGCTGGTTTACAGGTAAACCTTAAAACCATTCAGGTAAACCATGAAGGTATAGATAGATAAACCTCGAGATTATCAAAGTACTCTAGGACTTTAAAGTAAACCTTTAGGTCATTAGGTAAACCTTAAGATTATCTAAGTACTGGAAGACTTTAAATAAGGTAAAACCTTGAAAAAAATTAAGGTGAACCCTTGAGGTAAACCTTGAAAAGAATGAAGGTAAACCCTTGAGAATATGAATGTGAGCCTTGAGTAAATTAAGGTAAACCTTAATGACTTGAAGGTAAAGAAATAAAAGAAACTCTTAAGGACATTAAGGTAAACTTTCAAGGCAAAAATTTAGGTCTTGGGGAAATCAGACGTAAACCCTTACAGGGAAGACTTGTGATTACGTATTATCCAGCTGACTTCTGGCCAGACAGATTTCCCACGTAACCCGTTTTCTAGTTCACAGATTTCTGGCTGATTTCTCTACTGATCAATTTCTAATGAGACAGATTTCTCTCCATATATACCTGATTTCTATTCATCATTGAGCTTCCAAAATCGGGTTGAATGGTCATCTGGAAGTAACAGATTTTGGCTGATTAACAACTTGGATTTCAAATCTGATGATGCATTACGGTAATTAAGAGAGCATTTCGGCTCCAATTAGTGCGCAAATCAAGGCAAAAAAAGTTAGTGTGAATGATTAGAATGGTAATTAAGGTAGATGTTAGCCTGGCTAATTAGTAAGGCTTATTAAGGCAGAAGTTAATCCTATTCTAATTAGCACAGGGGGTAGCGCAGGGAATTGATGAAGACAAGCAAGTACGAATATGTACATGTGTATATATGTATATGTATGTATATGTTGATATGTATATGCAGATGTACGTATAAGCACGTGTATTGGCGTCTATGTGTATATATTTGTATATATGAGTAGATAGGCCATTCTTTGTCTGTTTCCTGGCGCTACCTCGCTGACGCGGGAAAGAGTAATCAAGTACACTAAATAAATAAATAAATACATATAACTACACAAGACAGGCGTAGTTGATTAAGATGATGATGGTGAGCGGGGCAGCGCTAATAGTGAATATGATGGTGATAGTGATCACGGTCACTAAAGCAATGATGGTGACTATGGCGATAGTGAAGACGGCGAAAGTGATGCTATATATAAGACTACTGGCGACAGTGACACGCTGATAATGACCCACCCCTGCGGCGGTGATAGTGAAGGTGATAGTGACACACCACGCGATGGTGACACTCGCGGCGGAACCTGATAGTGAAGGGAGTCACGGGGTGTCATAGAGGTCAGGTCAGGTCAGGTCAGGTGCGTATTACCCGTTTTTTGGGGGGTATTGGGGGTAGGGGGAACATAATAATCCCCCCCCCCCCTCTGCCCTCGTGTGAGGGTTACGCCCTCAAAGCAGAAAAAATTGTGCAGGTTTATCAAGATCTACGATACGAGGCTCTCCGTGCAAGAGGGGGCTACGTGCGCGCCCTTGGCCCTCATATTAATCCCAGGATAAGAAGGATTTATATCCAGCCGGGATATAAATCCCTAAGGTGTTTAATTATTATTTTTTTTTCATATAATATACGTGAAATACTTTTTTTTTCATACACTGAAAATATAATTTTAGTTATGACGTACACTTATATATCAGTAACACAACACGTAACAGGATTGTAAAATGGTGACAGCCGTCATCTTCCTCAGTGTTGTGGTTACTCACTATCCTCACCATCACCATCACAACACTATCACCATCACAACACTATCACCATCACCATCACAACACTATCACCATCACCATCACAACACTATCACCATCACCATCACAACACTATCATATTCACCATCACCATCACGACACTATCATATTCACCATCACCATCACGATACTATCACCATCACCATCACAACACTATCATACTCACCATCACCATCACGACACTATCATACTCACCATCACTACACTATCCTCGTCACTATCACAACACTATCCTCACCATCACAACACTCTTCACCATCACCATCACTACACGATCAATCTCACCACTTATCATTCTCACCATCATAACACTATCATCCTGGCTGGGAAAAAAGGAAAAAATTAGAGATATTTGAAGGAAGGAAAGATACATGAATATGCCCCCCCCCCCCCTTTTACCAGGGGTAGGAGGAGACCTGACCCACCCCCCCTCCCCCAAGGACCTTTTTTCCTGATCTTACGCTGAGACGACCTTGGTCAGAGAGAGAGAGAGAGAGAGAGAGAGAGAGAGAGAGAGAGAGAGAGAGAGAGAGAGAGAGAGAGAGAGAGAGAGCCGGTCGGGAGTGGAAGTCGAACCCTCGACCATAGACTTTGGAGGGCGAGTGTCGCGCCCGCACAACCACACCGGTTTACCTTCTTACCCCTGGAACCCCTTTTATAGAGGGGCGGGGGAGGCTCCAGCAGCGCCCAGGAAGCCCACCACGTCCACCGGGCGGGACCACAGGCCTAAAAGTGTGTGTGTGTGTGTGTGTGTGTGTGTGTGTGTGTGTGTGTGTGTGTGTGTGTGTGTGAGGGACAGACCAGGTCAGCCGTGAACCAATCATCATGACCTCGTCAGGCCAACTGTGGTCCGGTCGGCCCGCCATTCGTCTCCTCTGCCGGACGCCGAGCGCGGCCTCTGTCATGGGGACCGTGAGCGTGTGTAGGTGTGCGATAAGGAAGGGGGGGGGGGGGGGTGTGGAACCCATCCACCTCTTCCCACCCACTCTTTCCCAGGGACGGGGCCAGACGAGAGAGAGAGAGAGAGAGAGAGAGAGAGAGAGAGAGAGAGAGAGAGAGAGAGAGAGAGAGAGACGGATGAGGAGGGGGGAGGGGAAATGTGGAAGGGTGGGGTTGTTGGGGAGCTGATGGGTAGGTAGGGAGGGGTAGTGAGCCAACGAGAAAATTCATTGCTGTTGATGGTGAGGAAACGGGGGTGAGGGGGGCTTTGGTGGGGGGGGAGGGGGTGGAAAGCAATTTGCAACGAAGGGGGGAGGGGGGGGGAGAGAGAGGGAGGGGGTGATGATGCGTCGCCGGGAATCATACGCAACAATTGCGTGCCACTTGCGTCTGGGACGCGCCTGAGTACCTCGCCGGCAGTAACGTATGGGGTCGGGGCTGCGGGCGGACGAAGCGGTGGTTCATGGATCGTCTCATTAACCATCATCACAAGCTCCGGCGAACGACGCTTGCTTTGCCTCGGCGGTCTGACGCAGGCATTACTACTTCCCCTGCTGCGTTTCGCGGTGCAGACGGGAAGGGGTGTGGGTGGGTGGTAAGAGTTGAAGTGCTGCAGCGCGCACAGCCATGTAACGACGACCAATGCAACCCATCGTTTGGGGGGGGGGGGTCGTTAACCACCCGGAAGGCCAATGGCTGTCAGCGCAGACGACTAACTAGGCATCACATGCTTGTAACTACTCTGCTCCACCAATAAGATTCCGGCATCAAGGGAACGATCATTGGCCTCTCTGTATAATTCTCGTCTGGCTAACAATAAGGGAAATCTTTCCTAACCAATTTATTACTATAACTTTTGTTTTGTTCAACCTGTTCCTAACTTGTTACTATAACATCTTTTGTTCAATCTGTTCCTAACTTGTTACTATGACATCTTTTCTTCAACCTGTTCCTAACTTGTTACTATAACATCTTTTCTTCAATCTGTTCCTAGCCAACAGATTACTATAACCAACATATTACTATAACTTTTTTTTTTTGTTCAATCTGTTCTCAACCAACATATTCCTATACCTTTTTTGTTCAACCTGTTCTTAACCATTATATTACAATAACTTTCATTTTGTTCAACCTGTTCTTAACCAGCATATGACTATAACTTTTTTGCTCAACCGGTTCCCGGCCAACATATCATAATAACTTTTTGTTCAACCTGTTCTTAACCAACATATTACCATAACTTTACTTCCGCCTGTTAATTAGACATGATGGATGATAGAGAATATTTCTACGCTTTTCCCTCTTCTTGTTTGGGAGTCAAAAACCCTCTTCAACTAATCTTATACATAATATCCATTTTTCATTAGTTTGATGAAAATAATTACATTAAAAGAATTACCTTTATTTCCAGTTATTCAAATGTTATAGATATTACAAAATATCAGGCTCCTCCCCATCTACGAAATCAACCAACAGTGTTACAAGTCGCGAAAGACAAACACGATTAGTCTCCTCCCACTTCATCCTAAGCCACCAATCGCCATCAAGCCGGAGGCATCAGGCGACTCCCCCACGCTCAGATCACGACCAATCACCATCGAGCAAGCAGCTGGGCTTCATTGCCGCATGCGCTCTACTCGTTAAATAAATCACAAAATATCGTATGAAAAATCCCCGACCTGTTGACTAAACCATCCCATTCCTTCTAGTGATTATATACCTTCATATAACACCTTACATATAAGCTTATATCGCTCGAAGGGTCCCATTACCCCTATGCAAGTCTGTGGCCAATTTGGGGATGTTATATAAACTTACGTGGGATCATATCTAAATGAAGTAAATCTCCTGTTTACTGAAAGCAGGAGAGAGAGAGAGAGAGAGAGAGAGAGAGAGAGAGAGAGAGAGAGAGAGAGAGAGAGAGAGAGAGAGAGAGAGAGAGAGGCTTAAAGCCATGCCTGTTATATTTCCTTCTTGTATCTCCCCCTGGTGATGTGATTATTACAAGAAAGTGCACTTGGAACTTATCGTGCTTCATTTTCCCGTGGACTCATAGGAATATATATATATATATATATATATATATATATATATATATATATATATATATATATATATATATATATGTATATATATATATAACCTGCACACAACAGAATAATTCAGTCGCCTCAATGGGGGGGGGGGGATTCTTGTTATATACACATGGAGAACAACAGCAGAAGGCTCAAAGTAAAGAGCACCTGCGGGTACACCACTCTCCACTTTCGCCAGGTCTGAATTAGAGAAGAAAATGGAAATTCTGATGTATGTCTCGTCTATATTTTACGTTCTGGTGATATTTTTGAATTCCCGTAGAGGGTTCCCCTCCTCTCTCTACGTATATATTCCTCAAGCCTACATACGACTCACACCTCGCGCCATTTCCAACGCGTCTCCACAGAGTCACGGAACAGGGAAGGACTCCGTCTCCCTCCTTGACATGAGGGCGACACAAGCTAAAAAAAAAAAAAAATAAAATGACTTGCCGGGTCTCTCTCTCTCTCTCTCTTGAAGGGGATGAAAACCTGCATCATTAACTATCGTGTGTGTGTGTGTGTGTGTGTGTGTGTGTGTGTGTGTGTGTGTAAAATTTCATCGTCATTTCATCCATCCAGTCACCTGCACTGTCTCCGTTGCCCTCCGATCAGCGGCACGCTATCGTGGACAACGTCTTCATTACCCGCATGCGCTCTCTCTCTTCTCGCCTGCCTGCCTTGATAACGTCGCGGCGGTCGTCTTTACGTGCATGTTTACGTCGCTGTCGTAATACTTCGCGATGGTTTCGGGCCGCACAGTGTCCCCCCCCCCCTTCCCCAGCGCACTCGCGTGCGTACTAGCGTGCGTGTATAAACGTTGCGTGTCTCGCTGTATTGCTTTGTTTTATGTACATAGGTTCTTTCAGTGCACGACACAGGAGCACGACCGCTGAACACGACGGCGCGACCTATTAGCACGACGGTACGACTCTTTTGGAATAAGGGCCTAGCCCCTGACTTGGCCATTGAGGATTAACACAATAGGGAAGCACTCCACTTCTTCCAGGTTCTCCTCACTTCTTAAAAAATCAATCAAAATATCCTGTCTCACTCCCACGTTACACAACATTACCTTACTCTTCCCACCAACTCTCAAAATATTTTGCCCACTTTCCCAAACTCTGCCACCAGATTCTGCAATCCTCTCCCTGGAGTCTGCCACCGGAGCGGTGTCATCTGCAAAAAGCAACTGGTTCATCTCCAGTGCACATCCCCACAACAAACACAACACCTGCACACAGTAGGCTAATCTTTACATCCAAGACCCAACGCAATTTACCCTCCTTTATCACCTCGTCGGCAGTAGATCAAACGACCACGGTGACATCACATACCCCTTGATTCAGGGCCAGCATAACACGGGGGAACCACTCATGCTCCTCCCTTCCTACTCGCCCACGTGCCTCACTCTCATGGGAAAAACCCTCCCCCCATCACATCCGTAGCATCATCCAAAAGGGCTTCTCTGTCGTCCATATGACACGTTCTCCAACGACGACTTCACAGACACCACACACAAGGCACTCCCCTCCTCTACGTATTCCTCACGCACGTGCATCTTCCAAAGCAAGCACCCGGTCCACGCGTCCTCGACAGCTCTTGAGGCCACACATCTGCTCCTCTCTCTGTCTCTCCCCAAGTCTGATGGTCTGTGCATGTCACACCAACCCTTCCGATCACCACCCTCCTATTCTCTTTACCAGGCACGCTCAACAAACTTGTACCTCAACAATTTGAACGGTCTTTTTTTGCCCCCCTTATGTACACACACACACACACACACACACACACACACACACACACACACACACACACACACATATATATATATATATATATATATATATATATATATATATATATATATATATATATATCAGTGTCGATATTCAGGTATCAATATCAAAGGACAGGCGCTGATATCTCAATGTGATTCCTGGTACTCAAATATCCTTGCCAATTCCTGAATATCGCAGCCGATACCCAAATACTGGTGCCGTAAGTCAAGTACCTGCGGAGATATAAAAATATCGGCGCTGCTCCCCGAATATCAGTGCCAATAACAGATTATCTGTGCCGATGAAAGAACATTAGTGCCAAAACCAGAATATCATTGCTTCTATTCGAATATTCGTGCCCATGCGGAATGCTCATATTCGAATATTCGTGCCCACATAGCAGAATATCATTGTCGATACCAGAATATTAGTGGCGATATACGTCCGGATTAGCCAATCAATCAGGACTCTACGAGTATCGTGCCAGAGCGTTCGGTTAAGGCAGGCAGCGGCAGCAGCACTTGTTCATCCGGTTTCGCCGTACGTATATGTGGTGTCCGGATAAAACACACATACACACACACACTACAGCATCACTCATCCGGGGTCACCGGTCCTCCGCCTCCGGATAAGAACAGGAAACGGCCTCAACATCATCCGGTCCAGTGCCGGTATACCTCCTTAACCGGACGTCTTAAGAACCGACTGGACCCTAATGCAAGGACCAATGACCGCGGTCTAACCCCCCTCCCCCCACCTCCCATTTATCCGAAATTATCCAAAGCGTCTCGAACACCGGATACGACGGTCCATTTCCGGTTGCTGGCTACACCGGATGTTTCAAGAAGTAACTAGGACCATCATTTTCGTTATGCTATATTGATAATGATAAGGACTTTAATAACGACTGTAATGACAAGATGCTCGTAATTAACAATGCTAATAATAATAATAATAATGATAATAATAATAATAATAATAATAATAATAATAATAATAATAATAATGGAAATAATAATAATAATAATAATAATGATAATAATAATAATAATAATAATAATAATAATAATAATAATAATAATGAAATAATAATAATAATAATAATAATAATAATAATAATAATAATAATAATAATAATAGAAATAATAATAATACTAATACTACTAATAATAATAATAACATCGATAATAATAATAATAACAAAAACTACAATAATGATAACAATAATTAATAATAATAATGTTGATGATGATAAAAAGGAACCAAATATCAATATCATTATTACTATTAGCATCATCATTAATATCATTATCATTGTAATCATTATCATCACCATGATCATCATCATGTGTCATTCTGGCCTTCACGAAGTATGAAACGCAATGTAAAAAAATACACACACACACACACACACACACATATATATATATATATATATATATATATATATATATATATATATATATATATATATATTTAGACCCAAAGTTAGTAACAGGCACATATAATTTACATATTCATTAAGTCCAAAGGAATATGGACAGACAGTTTAACACCTTCCTTGGGTCGTCAACAGACACTTGAACTGGGCACTAGACTAATTTAACATAGGTTAACACAGTCCCTGTGTTAACTAGGTACTAGGCTAGTTTAACATAGTCCTAGTGTCAACTCGGTACTAGACTAATTCAACATAGGTTAACATAGTCCCAGTGTTAACTCGGTACTAGACTAATTCAACATAGGTTAACACAGTCCCAGTGTTGACTACGTAACAGACTAATTCAACATAGTTTTAACACAGTCCCAGTGTCAACTGGGAAGGTCAGCGGTGCCAAATGTGGCCCTACAGCACGTGAACAGTGCCATATGTAGGACTACATGATGTAAACAGTGCCACATGTAGATCATCAAGGTGTCAACAGTGCCACAATCATGCCTACAGGATGTCAGTAGTGCCAAGGGTATGTCTAAAGGATGTCAACAGTGCCAAGTAGACCCACAGTGTCAACAGTGCCACAAGTAGGCCCACAGTGTCAACAGTGCCACAAGTAGACCCACAGTGTCAACAGTGCCACAAGTAGGCCCACAGTGTCAACAGTGCCACAACTATGCCCACAGGATGTCACAGTGCCACGAGCAAGCACTACAGGATGCCAACAGTGCCACAATTAGGCCTGCAGGAGGAAAACAGTGACACAGGCAAGGATGTGATGTGAGCAGTGCCACAATGAAGCTCACAGAATATCAACAGTGATACGAGGTGCGTACAGTGCTGTGAGCAGTGCCAACAGGTTAGGACAACAGAAACCAACAGCGAAGAAATAATAAAAAAAAAAATCTTGATAAACCAATCAGTAACACAACTAAACCACATGATCCACCGCTCTTAAAACGTGTTCATTAAACCAACAGAGAACTAACCATGCGCCACGTCCCAATATCTTCCAATCTACCTCATAAACAGAGAGAAATATATATATATATATATATATATATATATATATATATATATATATATATATATATATATATATATACATAAAGAAGCCACGTAAGAATAGAGCATTGTAAACAAAATACGTCATGTACAAGATGTAGCAGGAGGCGCGAGGGAGGGGGAGATAAATAGGAAGACGATACCATAATGGCAAAAACAGATGAACGTCACGCGAAGGTGAATGACGAGGAAAACACGACTTGCCAAAAAAGAAAAAAAAAAAAGAAAGAAAGAAAAAAAAAAAAGGATTGACATCACACTTACCCCCTTTTCCTAGCGTTTTCCGCGACGGTGGAGGGCGAGTCTGCCTCTCCTCGCTAAGTCCTCTCGCTGGAGAGTGAGAGGGTGAAGACTCTCCTATAGGCTTCCAAGGTGAGGGAGGGAGAGGGAGGGAGTCGTGAAGTACACTCTCCCTTGTGCTCTTCCGTCGGCGAGGAGAGTCAACGGAGGCGATTACCCAGTACAGCTGCCGCTGGTGTCGGCGGCGGCCACTCGCTCGCTGGTGGGGCTTTTCTCCTGTGTGAGTCCGCGACAGGAGGAGGAGGAGGAGGAGGAGGAGGAGGAGGAGGAGGAGAGGGAGGAGGAGGAGGTGGAGGAGGAGGAGGGGGAAGAGGAGGAGGGGGAAGAGGAAGAGGAGGAGGTATATATATATATATGTAGATGTATATATATATATATATATGTGTGTGTGTGTGTGTGTGTGTGTGTATGTGTCCACACTCACATTCGTACGTGAGCATGTAAGGCTCTCATGGAGCGGATGAGAGACATCTGTCTCTCCCTTTCCCTTGAGAGGGAGAGAGAGACAATGCCTCCTTCTCTCCTCTGTAGAACTTCCTTGGGGGGGGTGGGGGGTGAGGAGAGAAGGGGGGGATAGAGATGGGAGGTAAGGAGAGGGGGGGGGGGGGTGAGATGAATGAGTTATTCCACCTCTACAACGGAGGGACTTGGGTAGGGTCTCTCTCTCTCTCTCTCTCTCTCTCTCTCTCTCTCTCTCTCTCTCTCTCTCTCTCTCTCTCCTCCCACCTTAGGCTAGTCCGAGGGGCTAGACACAACACACACGCCTCCTCCAGGAGCGGACAGGTCGTGGGGGATGGTGCCGCGGGGCCGCCCGGGTAATTACGAGGTCACCAGGTGCAGGGGACTTACTGCCCGGGGGGTCACTGTCCATCCTGGTGACGCTGTGGAGGACAATGTAGACAACTACGACTCTGCACCAGCCTTGTCTCAAGAGCACCCCGCTACGGTGGCCTTCCCTTGTCTCGTACGTAAACTTATGCCAAAAGATATCTTGAATTTTTCCTTTTAAGTTCTTACATTTCTTCCTCAGTCATAATCTTTTTTTTCCTATAATTTCGCCCAACTGTAATTATGTTCCAACTTTTTTGCTAAGGGACGATTCAACAAGATTTCAGTCAAATTACCTTTTCATTCTTTTCCTTAACTTTATTATTGCTACTATTAACCAGTTGCACATCCTTTTCAATATTTCAAATTTCCCCACAGGAATTAAGTTATACACCACATGCATTCCCTGGGAAAGGTTGGCCAATCACGCGATCATGTCTATGTCTATTTCAAAAACCTTCCATCTCAGCTTTTCCAAAATGATATGTGTTGGTCAAGTCCGCTCAATTCCCCCGCAAAATCTTCAAGTTTTGATGCTGATATGGTTTTCAAGGTCCTGGCCTATAAAGCAGTCCAACGTGTATCAAAAGAGAACAACAATAACAACAAGAAAAAAATATATATATATATCTATGTCTTTTCCAGGTATCAAAGACGTGTCTCATACAGACAAACCAACACACCACCTTTCCAACGAGCCATCAACAGTTACCTTTATAAATGCTCAAGTCACCAGGGCAATCACCACATGAAATGAAATGTCACCAGAATATTATCATTTTTTTTTATCTTACGACGTTGTATTATGCCAGCGATAACCCGGGATCCTTACGACATACTTCCACTGCGTCGTGTTCACGAACAATGACGTCGTGTGTACATATACATATATATGAATATATATATTTATTTTTCACCCCTCCTCTGCTTTCGTAGGAGGTACTTTATCAATTCAATGACTCCAACGTCTGGATTAACTATTCCCTTTCTTGGATGCAGAAGCGCAAAGAGTCCTTTTCCCCTTTTTTTTTTCTTTCTTCCTCTTTTTCAACATTGGTTAAAGGGAATGTGGGAGCCGAATCCGTGCCACATTTGTCTGGGTCCTGAGTCCATTCCCCTTACTTAGCTTTCAGGGGGGAGGGGGTCCGTCGTTCACCACCACCGATACAATGAACAAAACTGAAAGAACAGGAACGGCTTTGTTATTCATGATCCAACATCTCGTCGAGGGGAGAGAGAGAGAGAGAGAGAGAGAGAGAGAGAGAGAGAGAGAGAGAGAGAGAGAGAGAGAGAGAGAGAGATAGGGAGAGAGAGAGAGAAAGAGAAAAAGAGAGGTGTGTATATATGGGGAGGAGGAGGGAGGTCAATGTTTATAATGTTATTCACCACTAGTTCCTGCACGGGGACACTTGCAGGGCGCGCGCGCCCGCTCGCTCTCTCCCTCTCTCGCGCGCGCGGGGCCTGAAGAGGCGCTATATGCTAATGTAGGCAACGAGGGAGAGAGAGAAAAAAAAATGGAGGGGGGCGGAGTCGACCTTACGAGGCTCGGGTTACGTCACCAGGCGCGCGTCATAGACCCTCCGAAGAAGAAGAAGAAGAAGAAGAAGGTCTGCGGTGCCTGCATGTGTAATGACGGACCAATAAGCGCGTGGCGGGGGTGAGGGAGGGGAGTGGGGGTAGGTGGTGGTGGTAGTGGTTCGAGACGACGGGGAGGGTGAGCGAGAGAGAGAGAGAGAGGGAGAACCGGTGTGTGAGAGATAGAGATACAGAGATAAAGATAGAGATAGAGAGAGAGAGAGAGAAAGGAAGGGTAGGTTGGGGGTGTGTCTGGTCGTCTCGCCTCGTCCTTTTCGATCGGGTCTCTCTACTACCTCCACGACCTCAGGTGATGAGCTGAGAACAGCGACTGTGGCGGAGCTGGGCTCAGAACCCCTCCGCCTTGCTCACAGCGTTGCCGCGTCCTCCTCCTCCTCCTCCTCCCTCCTCCAACCACAGTCACCACACACACACACACACACACACACACACCGCTGCCAACCCTACCACCACCAGCAGGAGGAGTTAGGAGGAGGAGCTGCTGCTCTTCCCTCCCTCTCACACCAGCTGCTGCCGCCGTAGCTTCCTGCCTTTGGGCGCGAAATGAGGAGAGAAGAGTAGGAGGAGGGAAGAGACAGAGGAGGCCTTCGTGTGTGTGTGTGTGTGTGAGTGGGAGAGTGTGTGTGTGTCTTTCTTTTTTGACTCTGAGTCGGGCCCCCGCGCTGGTGGAGCACCCCATTGCACCGCGCACGGGGCTTCCTCGACCACCCGCCAGAGGGCAGGGTTATCGCTCACACCTACACGGGGGCCCCTGGGTGCACACGGACGCACACATGTGCACGCGCACGTCAAGCCGCCGCCAGAAATACGGACCTGCAGTGGGTAATCCCTCTTCTGCCTTGTGCTCCCCCCGATGTATATGATAACACGACGTAAACACGATCTATACGTGTTGGATCCCGGAGTGGGTGGGGGTGGGGGGCGGTATCGATCCCAGAAGATGGGGCGCCCCGTAGGCCTGGGGCGCCCTCCAGCCTTCCTGACGGCGGCGGGCACAGGGCAGGGCAGGGCAGCGGCCGTGGTGAAGAAAGACACCTCAAGCACATGTATTCAAGACGCCCCTCCCTCGGTTCGAGAGAGAGAGAGAGAGAGAGAGAGAGAGAGAGAGAGAGAGAGAGAGAGAGAGAGAGAGAGAGAGAGAGAACACATACTAAGGCTATATACTTAAACAACGTAATAAACGAAGCTAAGTAGCAAAGTTTATACAAGTTTGACAACTTGGTCAGGGGGTGATTAAAATAATATATATATATATATATATATATATATATATATATATATATATATATATATATATATATATATATATATATATCCTGAGTTAGGTAGGAATTTCATAGACCAACCCTTT